>NW_010543339.1:0-26478 GCF_000687285.1 Phaethon lepturus
GTCAGGGCCTGTGCCCCAGGGGCATGGAAATGCGGTCAGGGCCTGTGCCCCGGCGACGCGGGGACGCGGTCAGGGCCTGTGCCCCAGGGACGCGGTGACGCGGTCAGGGCCTGTGCCAGGGGTGTGCAGACATGGGTTTAGCTGCGCTGAGGCGAGCGGGGAACGGCTCCAGGCTAGGGGACGGCAGGACGCGGGCAGGGGATGCCAGCCGCCTCTCCCGTGCCCAGAGCAAAGCTGTTGGCGTGCGTGATGCCCGTGTGTGCGTGTCTCTTGCCATTTGTGCTGGCAGTCGTGTTCAGTCGCTGGGGATCCCTCAAAACCCCAGATCAAGGCAGGGGGTGCTTGGGAAGCTCGTCCCGCTCCTGGCTGCGGGCGAACGGTAGGAGCAGGCCGGGTTTCGGACCCAAAAAAAAAAGGCCCCCGTGCGCCCGGCAGCCGTGCCCGGCTGTAACCCGTGGGCTGGCGCGGATGCCTGGTAGCCACCGCTGGCACAGGCAGTGCCCCCGCGCTCCCTGCCAGAGGGAGGATGGATTGTCCCAGGGCAGCTGTGAACCCGTCATCTGTGGTTTGGGGCTAGCAGTTGCTCTGAGGGAGACAGTAAATAAGCAAAAGGAGGAGAAATGCTGTTCCTTCTTAATGAGCAGCAAACAGCTTGTGTTGGCAGGTGCCAAACAAGAGGCTTCCATGCCAGATTGGGATGGAACGCAGCAGTGGGGTTTGCCATGGGGCCTGAGGAACACCAGAGAGGCAATAGCACATTCAGAGATGGAAACCAAGTGCCAGGTTCCCATCTGTAAGACAGATGGAAAAGAAGGATACTTGTTTTGTTTCAAACTTGTCATGGACATTTGGAAAAAATGCAGAATTTGGTTTTATAACAAGGAAAACCAGCACTGATGAAACCCTGAAAAGAACCAGTTCAGTTAAACTTGAGATTATTATTTTTGTACCCAACATTTTTCTCTGTATTAGGAAGGACAAGCCAGGACATGCCTTCAGGAAAGCTCAGTGAAAAAACCTCTACAGCTCAAGAACTCAGTTGAGCAAAACTTGATGGTACAGGATTAAGTGCTGGAGGTTTTATGTGATTTGTGCAGTTGCATCGAGTCTTGTTATTATTGCTGCTTCAAAGGAACAGGCTGGGAGATGCCAGCTCAGCACCAGTATTACTTGATCTGTGGGGACATGCTAAACCCTGGGAACAGAGGATCCCAAACTCAGTCATCTGCTTGGTCGTAAAATGGAGATGATGGAGTAACAGTGAATGTGTCCAGAGTGCAGGTGAAAAAGGAGCTCATCAGACCAGGGAGATAAGAATGAGTCTGTAAGGGTGATGGTGAGCAAGTGGAAATGTGGGGTCAGTGTGGGGTTAGGTGTGATCCCGCGGCCGAGACGAGGAGGCCGCAGGGTTTCCTTTCGCTTCGAGGGGCTCAGCCGGGCCCCTTGGCAGGCTCCTGCCCCTTGGCCCAGCACCTCTCCCTGCCTCCAGAGCAGCTCCTCATCTGCTGCAGCTCCTTGAGTTGTCCCAACATAAAATCCTGTTTACCACCTAACCAGGGAGCTGCTGCAGTGGGTCCTTGCTACCTGCGTTTGCACAAGAGGGCTTGAGCTGATCTAGCAGGTCCTGGCCCCAAAGAGGGGCTGCTTTTCTCTCGCCGCCCCATCCTGCTTTCTACCATCTGTGCTTTGAAATTCATTTAAATGTTAACATATGTATTTTTGTTACATTGGGGTTTATTTTGTCTGGAACTTAACCTACTTCTGCTTTAATTCCAGTTAACAGTGTGGAGATCTGACTGTAATTAGAGATTCAAGCACAAGCACCAGTTTTGCCCTCTGGAGCGAGGTGTTGGCATCCAGTTAATTCCCTTGAGCTAGGTTGTCTTCCAGCACCGCTCCCGGGGGACACACTCGCTGGGCGGCACGGCACATACCCCAGGCGCCATCGCGAGACCCCTGCGAGGGGCAGAGCGAGTGCTGAAGGCTTTGCTGGGGCCGCTCGCCTCTCGCCTGCCCTACCCTGCTCAGCCCCCCTGTCCCAGCCCTGGCGCTGGCTTCTCGGTGACGGCAGAAACCAGGAGCTTTTGGGACTGGCAGAGGTGAGAAGCTGGATACGAACTGCTGTGGTTTGAAGGCTTCTGAAGGATTTTTCTGTTCCCTTACGGCTTTTTCCAGCAGTGGTGAGCAGCCCTACCCAGCTCTGGTAGCCCGTCCTGCACTTCGGCATGGAGGTGTCTCTGCTCGTCACTTGTGCACCGAGCGGAGCCGATCTCGTTGCTGAACTTGGCGCCCAGGGTGCAGCATGGGGGGGTGGCAGCTCACCCTGGGGCTGCAGTTGGGGCAACCCATGAAGGTTTTTTAATACCTCTTGAGCTGTTTGTCTTCAGATATGCTCTTAGGCAGATTTTCCCTGGTTTACAGCCAAGGCTGTAAACCTCCATAAACAGGAGGCTCCGCTAGTGTTTTCTTCTCTGATGTGAACGGGCTGATAGTCAGGATGGTTAATTAGTGATTTCTGATTGAGAATGCAGGCGGCAGGGTTGCTTCGGGCAGCCAGGCCACCTTCTCTGGTAGTTTCAATTTTTCAGAAACCTTGTCCATCCATAGCATTCCCGCCAGCAGCACCTGGCAGAATTGGCTCTTCCAGTAGCTGGGAGCTTATGGGAAAGGGTTGAAGGGGTTTGATGGTAATAAAGTGATTTAATAGTGTTCTTCTTGAGCAGCTCTTATTCCTAGCGTTCAAAGCATTTACTTGGAAGCTTACATGAACTTTGCTCTCCAGTATGCTTAGCCAGAGACATTACAGAATTACTTATTTTAGGTTAATGAATAATTATTCCAGTACAGACAGTTTGGAAGTTGTAACTGTAGGTAGTTTAGCTATGGCTGGGCTGTTGCTCCTCTGCTCAGCGCCGGCTGTGATGGATGCAGCCTCTGAGGAAGAGGTCAATAAGTTAAATTTAACTTTTCCCCGAGTACTGCTTGCAAGGAGTCAGCATGCAACGAATACCTTAAAGCCTTATACATTCACGTACGAGTGAAATCTTACCACGTCGACGTGTGCTTGCTCACCGTGCAGTACGAGGGCATGAGCCTCCATCAGAGCGCGCGCCTGTGGGGAGGGGAGGCTGGCGTTTTGGGAGAAGACAAGGTAGGTGTGCCTATAGAGTAGGGCTGTGTAGATCATTGCCCAGGTCTCACATGCTGTGTGTGGATCTAAAACAGGTGTCATGGTTTTTTCATTCAACAGCTTCAGGTATACTTGGAGTTAGATGGATTTCATTGTGTTTGTGTGTTTTCTGGTCAAGTACAGTGAGGTTCTGCAGACAGCAACCCCTCTCTGGCCAGCTGGCTGCTGCATGTTGTTTACCACATCCCACAAATTTTAAAGACTCGACCCTGTATAGTGATTTTTTGCTGTTTGTGCAGTATGTCATGGGAAAAGGCAGAGTGAACAGCTGGGTAAGAGGCATTTGGCACCAAGGAAATACAGGAAGCAACTCATGGGCAAGTTATTATTTACCTGGGTTTATTTTGCAGCCAAAGTGCCTTTGGCACGGTGGAGGCATTTTAAAAACGCTGACCCTCAACCTCGAGCAACTGAACCCTTCTGAAAGTCCGGGAGCAGGCGCTGCACTGGCGGCCCCAGAGCAGGGTGCTCAGGGCCCAGATAATTAATAGTAGTCTCTATCAGCTGCAAATTCTGCCACCTCGTTGGTCCCAGCTTTCCCAGAGTGGGGAAAGGGAGATGCAGCAGGACGTGGCCAAACACCTCCGTAGTGTGGGGGTGCAGTGAGCCCAGCTGGCGCGGAGCTGCCTCAGCTCCCACAGCTTGCAAAAGCTGCCGCTTTTGCTTCTTCCCTGCTTGCACTACGTAAAGAAACGCTTACTTTTAATGCTGTGTTTCCTGCAGCTGATTTTTGCTTCATTTTAAATATGGAGCTTGATTTCCACCAAGCTTCTTTACAGAAATCTCAGTTTTCTTTGACATGTGAAACAGATCCCTGCATATATTTTTCACGATTAACATCCTTGAACGTATCGGAGCCATATCGACCCGCGTGCTCACATCCACCTTATCCAACGCAGTGAAGATAAATGTGGGTGCACGCCCAGGCCAGCCCACGCCTCACCACCTCTCCCTTCCCAGCAGGGACAAGAAAATACCTTACAGAAACGGCTGCCGTAGGTTTCTTTTTGTTGTTAATCAGATTTAAGTATTGGAGGCACGTTTCAGTCCTCACATCTCCTTCCCGCGTTAAAGACTCTGTGTGTTTCTCAGGAGGAGGCGTGGGGTGCATTTTTAAACTTGAAATTTCATTTCTTTTTGTCGTGTAGCTGGTGTTACTTTGCAAGCTGGGCAGAGGGGCAGAGGTTCCTGGCTCCCCACCACTGTCAGCGTACCTTCATTCTGCCTGAAAATAGGCATTGCTTGCGTCTCTCTCCTAAATTATAGTCCAGAGCAAACTGCATTGAATCATACCGCGTCCCTCTTTGCTTTGGGGTTTACTTCTGCTTGTTCTCCTGCAGCAGAAATGCAGCCCAGCCGCCGACCCGTCGTTTGCTTGGTTTGGTTTTGCAGGACTGGCAATGCCGTCCGATGGCACCTGGGTTTCTTTGTAATGCAAGAGTTGCTCCTTCTTGTTGCCGGCAGCTGAGCTGAGGAGCCTGAGGAGCCCAGAGGGGAGGCTTCTGCTCCATCGCCCCAGCCTTTGCCTGGGCTCGGCCACCGCTTGCCAAGGCGGCTCGGCCCCTCCGTTCCCCGAGCACAGGGTGAGCACTGGTGCAGGCCATGTCCCCACTCTCTGAGAGCATGGCTAATTATTAAAATTATGCTATACTTTGATCTGTGATCTAATTAGCTTGCCTTTGTGGTAGACTTATCTAATTTGAGAGTGACATGTTTGAAGTCATAAGTGCTCCTGGCAGGCGTGCCTTAACCGGGGGATTAGTCAGCGGGACTGGAGCAAGCAGCAGCAGAAACACGCTCGGCTGTAACTTCAGTGGATGGAGACTCATGATGCTGTTTTTATTTTTTTAAACCTTGTCTGGGGTTACGAGCGGCTTTAGGTGGAAGTTTCCACGCTGGCTCCTGTCCTAAGCCTCCAGCCCCAGCCAGGTCCGGTGGCGAGGCTGAGTGATGGGCAGTGAGTCAGCCCTGCAGGTTGTGGGGATGGAAAGGAATTTGGAAACACATCAGCGCAGGAAAAGAGATTTCGTTCTGTCCATCTTCTTGCATATGTTTTGTCAACCCCAGAAGTTACAGAAACGCAGCGGTGTTTGAGCTGGCAGAGGTCAGGTAAACCGGAAGCTGTCCCGTGCCGGGGATGGGGCAGTCCCTGACCCTTCTCCATCGCTCTGCTTTTCTGGTGGGGAGGATCTCGGGCCATGGAGAGCCAGGTGCTGGGTGCGGGGGGACCGAACAGGCACGCGATGGGGAGATTGTGCTGGGAATGGGGCCAGCACATCCTCCGGGCTGCACGCACTGCTGCCCATCGGGTTTGGCATTGCTGGCCACCCACCCACTTCAGAAGCGATGGGGTCCCGTCAGACGGCTGCCGGTGTTTCGGCCTGGTGAGCCTTGCCTGGGGATGCAATTCCTTTCTCCTTTTTTTGTGCTTTGAGCAGGGCGTTCTGGCAGTGACCTTCACTGGGAACGTGCTGGTGGCAGCAATAGGTGGAAATGCGGGTGTGAGGAAACTAAATTAAATTACATGGAAGTGTGTGTGTCTCCAGCCGGTAGCCTGTGTGCCTGGATGAGGCTCAACGCGGCGTTGCAGCTGTGTCTGAGCACCGACCCTTCTCTTGCAGTGGAACCTGGTGTGCGAGAACGACTGGAAAACCCCACTGACCACCTCCCTCTTCTTTGTGGGGGTCCTCATCGGCTCCTTCATCTCGGGGCAGCTCTCGGACAGGTAACACCGCGGCTCCCGGTCTGCCCATGGGCAGAGCAGGGCAGACCTGGTGCCACGGCTGGTGCGGTTGTTCCTAAGTGTTGTAACAGAGTTAAATGTCCGGTTTTCTGAGTTTTGATCAAAATAAAGTAACTGGCCTGGCTTCTTCAAAAATCCCAACCTTGATCGACCCCAGGCATAGGATTACTGCCTCTTGGGCGCTTTAGGAGACCAAGAGCTGATCTCTGCAAGTAGCCTATGTAACTGCTTTGATGTGGTGGTTTTCACTTCACGACCACACTTCTTTCTTTATCCGGCCTTTTTAGTGCTTTAAAAGATGTTCTTTGTCACACATTAACTGACAGTCCATTCTTAGAGCTGCAGGATAGAACTTATCCTTTGAAAGGAAGCTCTGCATAGAAGAGATGGTTTGCTGGAAATTAAGCATAACCAAGAGGAAGAAAAAAAGATAACCTGTAAATGGATAGCAATCATGTCAAACCATCTAACTAAGTACAAGTAAAATATCAAAAAATCATTACAGGCATTTGATAATTATCTCAGCAGTATTGAAGTTTTGGCCTCACAAGTGTTGAATGCAGAATATATGTTCCTTCTGCAAGTCTCTGCTTCCCTCTTTGTACAGCCCTGAGCCTTTTTTCTTCATATCATTATGGTGGGGTCTCCAGCACTGCTTTGGCTGTTGCCTGTTAGTGAGGAATTCGTAAGAGCAGCAGCGTTCCTCTGGGGGTTTAGCAGAGGGGTTTCAAAACTCGTTGAGAGTCTTAATCCTAAAGCCTCCAGCATTAAATTCCTTGTGATCCAAATTTAATCTCCCGACTCCTGCCCCCGGTGCAGAAGTCAGTCGGTGTTACCGTTTGAAAGGGAGATGAGATAATCACTAAATCCCACTGGTGCCATGTGCCCACTGGGAGCATCTGAGAAAGCGTGTGTGCCCCGGCTGCAGCGCGGCTGGTCAGCCCGCCCAACAGCCCGGTCACCTAGTGTTAGCTATTTGTTGAATTTATTTTTTTTAATGGTTTGTCAGTAAAGGGATATGTTCTGAGCCTGTATCTGAGCCATTTCTGTGCTGCTGCAGAAACCCTTCCTAAGTCAAGGGCTGCTGCAGGCAGCCAGCAGTGCGGCCCGTGCAGCATCCCTGCGGAGGGCAGCGTGCCCTGGGCCAGCACGCGGGCGTGCAAACCTGTACATAAGCTTGCTCTTACCTTTCCCTAAGAAAATGCTACGTACTTCTAATGCAAACAAGTGGGTGAGAGAAAGGGTGCAATATGTATGACTGAAACCAGTTGATAAATCTATTTAACAGATTCAGAGTGTAATGGCATTGCAATGTGTAGATGCCAGTAGCCTAACCACCATAATTTTTCCTAACAAGGCTGTGTGGCTTGCAGTCTCCAGGTGTCTCTCACTTACAAACTGTTGTCTAGTCTCTTCAGTCCCTGTCTAGTGTCTCCCTGAAGTTTCTGCTCTTAATTTTTCTTCTTGGTTTATTTCCTGGGTCTTGGAATTTTACTTTTTTTTTTTAAGTGCTTATGAAAATTCTTTAAAATGAATGGAACTTCAGGTTGTTCTAAGCTGCATCTCTTGAGGTTGGATATTTATGCTCCCTCGTGCTCTCTTATATAGCTGTGCTCCATAAATAAATAAATGCTGTTTCAATAATAATCCCTTTTATCTTTTGCAAAAGGTTTGGCAGGAAGAACATCCTTTTTTTGACGATGGCTGTGCAGACTGGCTTCAGCTTCCTGCAGATCTTCTCTACCAGCTGGGAGATGTTCACAGTGCTCTTTCTCATAGTGGGGATGGGACAGATCTCTAACTACGTGGTGGCCTTCATACTGGGTATGAACATGTCTGCATTAGTATGTTAAGCAAGCATTTAATCTGTTTGTTTTGGGTTTTTTCCTCTGAATCGGCATCACTTAATTAGACAGCGGTAAATCCTCACTGGTACAATTCCTAATTCAGACCAGTATGATTTTTTTTTGCTCTTGGATACTTCAAGCCTACACTTTCTACAGGTTTAGAGAAAAAGATGAGAGCAGGAAACCTCTAAATAAACATTCATTTCCCTCCTCTTTGGAGAAGAAGTTCAAGGCAGAGTTCAGGGTTTGTTATCAGAAGCAGCAGGTCTGAGATAGAGAAGGCATTCGGGTTCCTCCCTGCCTCGCCGCCCCTTTGCAGAGGGGTCGGTGCGTACCTGGGTGCAGGGCTGCAAAGCCTTGGAGTAAACCAGCATTTCCAGGCACAGCATGGGGGGACGGGAGTGGAGGAGCCGGGAGGGTGTCAGAGCCCCGTTAGCCTTAAAGTCCCTAATTTTAGAGGCCAAGGTTTGTTTTGTTTTCTACAGAGAGCATAGGAAGAAAGAGCCAGTGTCTGTGGGGAGGCTGTGGGGCTGCAGTCGCTGCCTGGGGACCCTGCAGGGAAGGGGGGACCCCCCCGAGTCTCTCGCTAGTCACAGGGGAGAGGCGACTGCACGGGTGAATTACTGGGATAACTGATGCAGGCCTCGGGCGGGGGAGAGCTGGGATTTGCAAGAGCTGTCTTTAAAGCCTGTACATCTACGTTTATGTCAGCTTTTAAACCAACGGTGTCAAAATTACAATTTGTGTGAGCTAGTCTAAATTAAAACCACATACTAGTAGTTAATGCTGTTCTTTCCTACCCCTGTGAGGCTTTAACAAGGGGAAAAAATAGAGCGGAAGAGCATGACATGAAATCAGTGCTGTGGAGGGGACACGGCACTGTGTCCCTGGGCAGCCGTGAGTCACTGCTGCGAGGGCGGAGGGAGGGTAAGTAGGTCAGGCCGTCAGCGGGGAGATCCCTTGCCATTGCCATTGTCACTGCCACTGCCATTGCCACTGCTCCCTCCGTCCTGGTAGTTAACTCCTTTGTGGAGCTGAGGGAGCCAGAGCGAACGCCTGCCATGGGAGGGCTGGGAGGTACGGCGCCAGGTCAGGAGCGCTGGCTTGGCTGAAAATCGTCTTGGAAGCACATGGGGTTTGTGGAGCCTGAGTCCCTGTAATGGGGGCGCGGATTCCGATCAGGCAGGAGCTGAGCTCCGCAGCTCCCCTGGGAACGCGGGGCAGTGCTGGATGCGGATCAGGATGCTACCTGGGCACTCGGCAGAGGCAAAGCTGCTGAGGGAGCCTAGAGCACCCCACTGACCAGAGAGGTCTCCCGAAGTAATGTTAGGTTTGTTTAATTGCACAGCTGCAGCTTGAGGGCACTTTATCCCTCGCATTGTCTCTTCGGCCATCCTGTTTTCTGTAGAGTTGTTGCAGCAGCAACGACTCTCTGGGAGCAGAGGCGCAGGTGCCTCGGGCACTTTGCCGTGCTGGCCTTTCCCTGGCAGCCTTGAGGTTGTCACCAAACGCAGGATTAATCTAAACTGAATTAGATATTAGCTTCCTAATCTGTGTTGTTGGTAAGGAGGGAGGGGCTTCTGGAGGATGGTGCTTCCCACCCGGCACTGCGTAGCTGCGTGGTCACTGTGGCCCAACGTGTGCCCCAACCTCTGCCCGTGGCAAGGCAAACCCAGGAGCTTCCAGGAAGCTGCACACGACAGAGGTGCTGGATAGGAGAATACACCCACAAAAAGAAAAGTAACTCCTTAAGAAAGCCCATCCTGATTGTGGGGTGTGCTAGAGACGCTGCCCCTGTTTCATCCGACGGCGGTCAGGGCTGTGACCTGCGCCTGGGAGGGGAGCAGTGACACCGGGACGTAAAAAGTCCACGTTGATGCTGGCTGTTCTGCAGCCCCGGTACCCTCCGTCCCCAAGTGGGGTGTGGTGGGTTTTTTTTCAAGTAACCACTTGAGCACAGGTTTCTCCTGTTGTTCCAGCTTTCAACATCCAAACCTGTGTTGCCTCCCTGTGTGTAGCTCAGACCCTGTTCCAGCATTCTCAGCCACCTGGGCTCTTCCTGCCCTTTGCGCTATTGCTGCCCACCTTCATGAGAATAGTTGCCCTCCAAAGCTATTGGTCAGCTTCTGTATTCATGTAGCTAGCAAACAGGATTGTGTTTTATTCTTGAGTATTTTTTGCATTTTCTCTGCAATATTAAATGTTGGGGGTTTTACCATGTATAACCCAAATATACTCTCCAGACTTCCCGAGACCCTCCTGTTTGCTCAGTGTTGTTTGGTTTTTCATTGAGTCCAGATCAAACTGGGGGGGGGTTATGGCCCTTGTGGTGCTCCTGATGGAGAGGAGAGGTCTGTAGACCTGGGGCTGAGACCTCAACAAGAACTGAGGTGGACCTGAGGGTGTCCATAGATGTTGTTAAGCAGTGGCTAGGTATTTTATTGGAAAAGACACTGGGTGCACTTGAAGGCTTACAACAGTCTCAATTTTTATTACTAGATTCTAGGTTGGCACTAGGCTGCACATGACGCAGTGGTTGTAGGATGCTTTCATTGACTGCTGCCTGGCTACAGGAGCAGTAGCATTATTAGAAGATGGTCTTCTTCTCTGGTCGCGTCCCACAGCTTGTGATGTGCTGGTCCAACATTCCAGCCTTCTGTTCTAAAAAATAAATGGAAAATTGTTCCCACCTCACTGTAAATTCACATCCTTTCATCCTGAAGCACCCATGTCGGTCTGCCATCCACAGACTTGTTCTCTGGAAGTGCTCAGCAATGAACTGCACCTTAAATGCCAAAGGGATGAAGTGGGGGAGCAGGGCATGTCCTAGCCGAGCATGTCGGGAAAGCCTGCCGGCCATTCCCCATGTCTGCCCTTATCTGTTTCGGACAATGCGTTAATCAAAGCCAACAGTAGTCGCTCCTTTCCTCTGAAGGTCCCCGATAATCCCAGCAGCTTTTCTGTACTGGGTGGGTCCGTGCTGTGCTGGGTGACAGCTGCTATTGCTGGTGCCAGCACTGCGGGGCAGCACGGCAGCCCAGGTCATCTCTGCCATCCCACAAACCGCCGGGCAGGACAGAAGCAGATTTGCCAGGCAGGGAAGAGGACCAGGGAGGAGGGAAGCTCCTTCAGTTCCTCCCAGCTCTCAGTTCACCCAGTAGTTTGGCTGGGGTTAGTGTATGCTCATGGAGCTCAGTATTTTGGAAGTGAGGCTAATGGAGATAGATAACTGAAATCCTCTCTGCTCGGTGTCTCCCATGAAAAGAGGACATTACGAGCCGTTCAGTGCAGCTGGAGTCTATGGGACTCGCCGCTGCGGGGAAGTACCACAGCGCCAAACGTAGCAACATTTGGGCTTTAAACAAGCATTCAAGTTATGCATTCAGTAGCCTTCGTTTTCTGTTCCCAACTCATGTAAACTCCCGGCAGATGTGAACAAGAAGACTTCATTAAAAGGACAGTCAGCTGTTTCTCTTTTACTTTGCCAGCCTTTGCAGTAGAGGAGAACTCGCTGGACCGTGGGTCTCCGAAACCTCTGTTAGATTTGTGAGCAAATACTGGTGGTAATAACAGAGAAACTGCATAACTATGGTTAGCATTGAAAACAGTTTTGTATCAGGCTCTGCCCGACTGCTGGGGCACTGGAAGAGCCCAGATAGTGCTGGTCTCACTGGTGCTTCCATGGCAGCTCCAGGGGAGATGCACAACAAAAACCTGGAGGAATCTTCCACCAGATTAATACCACTGTGATGATGATAATCTCTTGGACTTGATAGTGTCCCCTTAAGCATTATAAGAGAAACTGCTCGTTTCTAAGATTGTTTAGCTTATTTTTTTGTAAATACAGTAAAGTATTTAGTCATGCTTGAGTAGAAAGAGTTAAAATGCTAATCCAACCTCCCTTGTTTTGAACAGGCACAGAAATTCTTGGCAAATCAGTTCGTATTCTATTCTCTACATTAGGAGTTTGCATATTTTTTGCGATTGGCTACATGTTGCTGCCACTGTTTGCTTACTTCATCAGAGACTGGCGGATGCTGCTGCTGGCGCTCACTGTCCCGGGGCTGTTCTGCATCCCGCTATGGTGGTGAGTGCCCCCGCGCCGCGAGGCCACGCTCCCCACCTCCCCTCCCGATGCTGTCCCGCGCCGGGTGCTGGGTAACAGCAGGGTGTCGGGGGGTCCCGTTTCTCCTCTTTGGTTTTTTTTTTTTTTTTTTTTCTATTTGCCATGTGAGGAGTCTTTGCCTTGGGGCGGGAGTTGGGGGGGGGGTGTTTGGGGGTTTTTTGCCAGTTTTAAGTCAAGTTAACTACCTGCAGAGCCTCGCTGGTGCTGGCTGTGTGCTTGCAGCCACTTTTTCACCGGCTTTCCAGAGCAGTTTGGGAATTCTGTATTTGACTCCTAACTCTGGACTCTGTTAACCACCTCTAAGTTTACCCCTGCAGTACTGCTGGGTGATGCATTCCAGCTTTTCTTCTTGCCTTTTTCTTTAAGCCATTTCTAAATGCGAGTTCACCTGCTGGTTGGTGCTAAAACCTCAGTGAATGGCTGAGCCCGTTCACTCGGCACGCAGCGGCAGGCAGTTTATTGCACTCGCTATCATTAAGCATGTTATCGTTGCACTGGATGCCGTTAAGCAGAGATGGCTGCCGACCGAGCTCGCCGGGCCAGCCCTCTCCCACCGTCTCTGCATGCCGGGAGCCGTGTGTCCTCCCAGGCTTTGCTTTGGCTGCTGGAGCAAGACTTTGATTTGGAGCTCCTTCAGCCCATAGTAGCTCTGGCTAAACCAGAGGTTAGCTCTTCCTTACCCTGCTCCTCTGAGCCATCCCACGCTGTCTTCTTGGTGGCTGAGTCCATGTTTTCTTTCATCTTTCCACTGCACTCACCCACCCCTGCTCTAATGCACTGGTGGACATGGAGGTTGTGGTTGCTCTGCCCTGAGGGACTGAAAAAACAATTTAGGAAACACTCCTTGCTCTTCTCAGCTGGACAGAAGCGTTGAGGAAGGGCAGCTGTCCTTGTTCTGTTGCTGCCTGGGGCATCTGTTGTTTTCTGAAGAGATAGATGTTTAGAAAATAGGAAGGGAAAGGCAAGGCATTACTCATACTGTTAAAATAAGGATAATTTACAACAAAAAGAATTCCTTCCTTTCATATTAGTCTTATCTGGGGAACTCCATTCTTCCTATTAGCTTGAAAGAGTTATACCTATAAATAAGAGATTAATGTCTTTATAACAGTTAAGTGATTTAGACACGCTCTTCTAGTCTAAAAGACCTCCTGCAGATCTCACTCTTGTCAGAAGTCTCTGCTGATGGTTTTGGCTTGGGTTTTTTGGTTTTTTGTTGTTTTTTTTTTAATTTTAGTCTTCAAATCAAACCTTTAAAATGGTTTTCAGCTCCACCTCTGCTGTCATCTGACTTTAAAGACAATCTGATTCTGTTTCAGGGTCAATTTGCTTATTTAATTCGAAATGTTTCAAACTCCTTCAACACAGCAGCATTTCCCTCTGCACCAAGCAGTTGCTCTTTGGGGAGGATGGTTGTTGGGTAGAAGCCTTTCAGATGTCTGCTGTAGAACAGGCACTGTGAGGCACATGAAATTTGTCCCCATGGCATGGCTTTGGAGTCCTGCTCTAAAATTTATTTGGTGGGAATTTCCATACTTTTTAAGAGCATATGTTGTAAAGCATGCCAAAAATTTCCACAGATGGCACTTCCAGTCTGAGGCTAATGTGGCGGTGGATGGGGATCAAGGTGCACTGGCAAAGCTCTGCCGAGGCAGGTTGCTATTAACTGGTATTTGGGCATCTGGACCCACTGCATCCATGGGCAGTGTGACTTACACATCCCACTGCTACATGCCATAGTTGCTCGTTTATTCATTCCTCTTCCAATTTCTCCAGAAGGTTCCCAGCATCCTCTTTGCAGTCTTGCATTCCTCAGCTTGCCCACAAAGAGCAGTGGAGACCACTCACCTCACAGAAAGTCACGTTAGTGGTTGAACAATCTTATATAAAAGATCTGATGCTCAAAACCATTGACGTGGCTTTGGGTCAGTCCTTTAAGGAGTTCATCAGAAAAGGAGTGTCTGACCCGCTTTTTTCCAAGGAGAGGAAAAAGTGCTGCTGGCTAAAGGGAGGAAGGCAGCATCTGTTAAGATCAAAGGACTTAGTTAAGGAAAGGTGAGATTTTCTGTCCTGTGTTTGGTGTTAATTCACTCAACACATGCCTGGAATTGATTAGAAAATGTTATCAACTCTGCAAGGGGATGCTGCCACTGTCCTCTGCCTGGGAGAGCCTGCCTCAGAGTTATGGTAAAATTGTGAGGTTTGTATACAAGATTCCTGTGACACAGAGCCTTTAAACCCTGTGCATATTTGAAGCATTTTCACATTGTGTGCAGCTTCCCAAGAATATTTTTGCTCAACACTGGTTAAGCTACCCTCATCTTTGCTGTCTATCTGGTGACATCTGTGTTTTTTCTGGTTGACATCAATTATTCCTTAAAAAACAACCGCCCGGGACAAGGGCCTAAGCGTGCATCTACTTAAGCATGAAAATAAACACATCCCATATATATGACTTCTCCCACTGATCCCAGTAGGACAGATCCATGAATTACATTGCCCACATGCTTCTGTGCTGACTGTCTTCTGCTGCAAGCGATCTGTGAGGTGATAGTGTAACTCATTAAAAAAAGATACATGTGTTTTTAATAACATTTTTACTTACGTGAAAACGTTGAGTCATTTATTCTGAAACTTATTGCAGGATCATTCCTGAATCTCCTCGGTGGCTGATCTCCCAGGGAAGATATAAAGAGGCAGAAGTTATTATCCGAAAGGCTGCAAAAATAAATGGCGTTCCAGCCCCAGCCGTGCTTTTCGACACCGCGGAGGTATGTTTCATACATCCTGGTACTTAACCTCGTTGGTGGTTTCCCCCTTTGGCCTATTGACTTGTTGGGAAATGCCAGCAAAGAAATGGTTTGGACCAGCAGCTCTTACAGGCTGGCAGTGAGTGTTGGCGTGAGGTAAGTGCTGGGTTAGCGAGTTCAACACGAGAAGCCAGAGGGGGTTTTATTTGTTTGGTTTTTTACAGTAAAATTCTCTTCCTCCAACAGTGGTTGGTTATGGTTTTCAGAGCAAGGGTGACCAATTGCTTCATCCTTCGGGCACTGAGAAGACCTGAGGAAGATGCATTTGTCCCCATTTCAGCTTGGTGCAGTATTAGGTGTTTGCCGTTTAACAGCAGCCCTTCTCCGGGCACTGTGCAGGAGACCCTAAATCAGCACCCATGTGTGCAGGGGCTGTGTGGAGCCCCGAGGGACTCTTCAGGTTGCACAAACTAGCCAAAGCACCCAAGTGCTACAAGGGCACTTGAAAAGCATGACTGTAGCGAAGGCAGTGAATAACAATAAGCTCATCCACAGGCCTGTTTTTTTTCTCGTATTTCATATTTACTGGTTAAAAGAAAAAGCCTAGCACAAACCTAGCACCCCAGCAAGCCAGGGAGCAGCATGGCCGCAGCGGGATGGCTGTTCTTGTGCTCATCTCCCCGTCTTGTGGCTCTGCCACAGACATTTTTCTTGTGCAAAGAAACCAGCAGCGTTTCCAGCCTTGTGTCAGCAATAACCACATGTCTATATGTCAGATCTTACTTCCCTGCATTGTACTGGCAGCTTGCAGTTTATGCCTCCTGATGTCTCCTGACAGGGCAGAAAGCAAAGCACCGCGTGCTCCTTTGCAGTATCTGCAGGAGAGAGATGCTGCGTGCTACACCTCCAGTGGGCAGGATCTGTCTCTTGACTGTCATGCTTGAATTTTGGCTGAGCTGCTGAAGATCTCTTTTCCAAGTGTATGTTGTAGTGTAAATTCAAGTGCATGTTCCAGCTATGGGAAGCCCATCCTACAGAAACCTTACTTCACAGCCAGACTTGAGTTGTTTTTCATATGGGACATGACTTTTTCAGGCTCCAGCACATGAGTTTTCTTTTCATCACTCCTGCATATTTTTGAGACCAAGCAGTAGCTCAGCTCTCCTTTACTTCGTGGGAATCTTGTGTGCCGAAGTGTCTGTCCACAAAAGCCTGAGGATGATGTTTGCACGTTAAGTCCCCGATTGAAGTAGGAAGACATTCTTTGGAATGCTAGACAGTCTTTCCTTGGAAACCATCCGCTCTACTGGGTAGCCCCATAAGGAGGGCCAGGGTGGTTTGCTCTTTGGGCGTGGAGGGAAACCTGAGCATGAGCACTAGCTTCCCCCCAGCAAGGGGCCTCCGTGCCGGCAGAAGGGCACCACCCAGAAGATTCCTGTTTCAAGCCTCAAACTGGACCCTCCATCTCTGATCTGGGGTGGCGGATACTCCCACGATGCTTCCTGGCCTCCGTGCCCCTCCCCGGCAGGGTGCCGGCAGGCAGGCAGCAAAATTGGGCGATCTTCTGCATTTATTTCACGCCGTTTGTGAAGCTTGAACAGAAGAGAGTTGAGTGGACAGTGCACAGAAAAATGCCTTTGGTTGATGAGGTTACTCCTGGAAGTACTCTGTTAGATCCTTAAGGAAATGTTAATGCATCTTTCTTGTCAGCTGATGCTTCTCTAATTAGTCAGCATGGTGCAGTGTCTCAGTGCCACCTTTTTTTTTAACAAAAAACTGGAAACTACTGCAGCATACAGCTGGGTGCAGAGACAAGCTCTACCTAAGGACTGCCCTCCCTGGTGCAGAAGTGGCCCTCGGGCTTATGAGTTATCCCCTGATAGAGTCGTAACTTCATAACTGCCCAAACCTGTGGGTATGCAGAGGTTGTGTTGCTCTTAGGTGTGTGGGAATTTTTTTGGTTTTGTTTTCCTTTTTCCTTCAGATGCAGGATTCGAAGCCTCAGCAGCAGCAGAAGGCTATCCTTCTGGACCTATTTCGAACCCGAAACATTGCAACTATTACTATTATGTCATTACTTTTGTGGTAAGGAAATGTGTATTCCTAAAGTACGCAGGCAATAGAACAATTTCTGATTAGAGGGCACACGCCACAGGTTTAGATAATAAGTCTCAGCCATGGAGCCCATCTACACGCAGTCCTTGGCTGGTACGTGGCCCTCAAAGTCCTTGCACCCGCACCGCATTAATACACAAGACTATGGAGACAGTAGCCTCGACTCAGATGTAAAATATTTAAGAAACTATGAGTAACAACTCATGTATTTTAAATTCTGTTGCCTTTTTTTTTTTTTTAAAGACACTCCCATCTCTATAGTCTCTATTTGAAGAGAAATGTCCTTCTTGAAGCAGAGGCAGCAACTCAGTAACATAACAAAGAAGCAGACCCATGGCCAGCGTTTTTATTCTGTTTCAGTACAGTGCCCATCTCAGTGAGATCCTGATCCCTGCCTGGGCAGCAACGAGGAGCGAGGACCCAATAATACCATATAGACAAACCGGGACCCTTTTCTATACATATTTCCCCCAGCAGAAAGGAACTGGTTAGCACACTTGGCCTGCCATAGTGAGGCACTCTTGAGATTTGAAACCCGAACATCCAGCTCTCTCGTGAAGATTAAATAAGATGTAACGGAACTGCTGAGGGTGGGAGATCCTGTTACTGGAGTTGGCATGGGAAGCTTTCAAGAGTTATGTCATTGTGCCGTTAACGAGTCCATTGCAGTGAAAAGCCTTTGTGAACAACTTCCACAAAGCCTTTTACTTGGTGTAGTGTATGCAGGAAAGACAGAGAAATCAGAGGTCTCTTCAAGCCGCTGTGGATATGATCACTGGAAGGGATGACAGAATTAGAAAGATGGGGTTGCCACTGAGATTTTTTTAAGCCACAATGCCTGTGGCGATGCGTTGCGACATCCTATTTTTGTAACAACATCTGAGGCAACACTGGAGGTGTTCAGAGATGGGTGTTTCTGGAATAATTTGGTTTTATTGCTTTTCTCAGGTTTTTCACATCGGTTGGTTACTTTGGCCTGTCCCTCAGCACTCCAAACTGGCATGGAAATGCCTACATCAACTGTTTCCTCTCGGCTATTATTGAAGTTCCAGCCTATGTGATTGCCTGGCTTCTTCTCCGCTCCCTCCCTCGGCGCTACTCCTTATCTGCCACCTTGTTTTTAGGAGGAGGTGTTATCCTCTTCATTCAGCTGGTTCCTGCAGGTACAAGATGCAAGACATGACTTAAGTTTATAAAATGCTTGAAATATTTTATATCATTATCTAATAGTTCTGTAAAATTACTGGAAACCATGATCAAATGTAAAATTTGAGGTCAGGTTTATGCTGACCACTTGCAGCCGTGATTTTTTTTTTTATATGCGTATGTATATGCTGACTCATGCATGGCTCTCATTTATTGTGTCAAATTACTGAGCTTTTTATAGTCCAGGGGAACCAGCTTGTAAAATGAGAGCCAAAAGTGTACTGTGATTTATCTAGTTGTGTGTAGAGGCTAAAAGAACCCACAAGTCTTCCAGATTTCACTGTGTGTAAATCTCTGCAGGTTTTTGCATAAAAGGGGTGGATTTAAGCTTGTGCTTTGTTGTTGTGTAATCCAGAATTTTGTTCCATTTCAAGAATGCTGTTTTACTGGGAGAGGACTAAAATCTGAGAAGTACAAAATAACCTGAGCATCTACATTATGCTCAGTGGGAAGTTTGGGGCCAAGTCATCAAGGGAGGGGACTAATACATTTTATAATTGAAAAAACCCAACAAAAAAACCCAAACTTGCACTGCTAGGGAAAAAACAGGGAAAGGATCTTTTGGGGTGCAGAAGAAATGCGAGTAATAAGCACAGTGTGTTGTTTATTTACCTTGATTTTATTTTTTTCTCCTCCAGATTTTAATGTCCTGTCTGTTGGCCTGGTGATGCTTGGAAAATTTGGCATCACAGCTGCGTTTTCAATGCTTTATGTCTACAATGTGGAGCTATACCCAACGCTAGTGCGAAACATGGCAATTGGAGCTACTTCCACAGCTTCCAGGCTGGGCAGCATCATCGCTCCTTACTTTGTGTACCTGGGTGAGACAACTTGCGCTTTCTTGCCTTGCACTACACAAGTTATTAAGAAAATACTTTAAAAAGTTATTGGAGCTTCTAGAGCACAGACTGAGCTTTAAGTGCTTTCATTTGTCATCTTTTACGTCCCTTCTCTCACCTTGGGTCTGAGTTCACTATAGAAATGCAGGGGAGCTCCTTGGGTTTTGCAGAAGGGTCGGGAGCTTTTTTCCTTGATTGTGGCGAGGGACCATTCATACAGCACCAGAGTGGGTCTGAGCTGGTCCAAGACAATGATGGGTTTATAAACCGTGCATGTGGAGTGGTTGGGGTAATAATTGGTCACATCTTGGTAATGGGCATTCCCCCTGGGATGCCAGTTAGTTTCCCAGGAGAGTGTGACAAGAAGTGATCTAGCAAGTAAGGAAATCTAGCAGTAGGGAGTTCACTGCGTTGTTCTCTTCATGCACATCCCGAGATGGGGATGTCAGGAGCCAATGAACCAGGTGGGAATCCAAACATCCCCTGAACCCATGCTTTCTAAAGCAATACATGGAAAATATGCACATTAAGCAGCACAAGAGTGTGTTTAATTGTGACCCTCGTGAAGTGTTTTTTGAGTTACTAAGCCAGGCACCTTGGCAGTCATTTTGCTTTTACTTATTGTTTATGCCTTGGTCTGTAAGCAGAATTACTGATTTTGTCAGAGGAGGATTTTTGACACTCATTACCATCACATTCTGAGTGCTGCACAAATATTGATTGACAAAAGCTTTTTTTTTTTAAAGTACACAGAAATGATCCTTATGTTGTAGACAGGAAACGGTGACAGAGATTAGGGGATTAAGGGTGGATGTATCTCTGAATACTGGCTGCTTAGTCTGGGGTGTTCAATCTCCTATTTCTTTCACTCACACATGATTTATTTCCTTCTACCATCCCTGGACCCGATGCAGCTGTCCCCTGCGCCTAATGAGTTTTGCTTCCTGCAGAGACCTTTGATACAAAACGAGCGTGACTGCCAGCTCTGGCAGAGCACTGCTCGTGTACTGCTAAGGGGTTAATGCTGGTTCACCGCGCCAGGGAAGGGGAGAGGAGGCCACTGTCTGTATCTCACCTCTGGTGTTTCACCTCTGTGTTCCAGTGTGACTGGAACACACTGTACCAAAACTGATGAAAATACATTGTCTTTATTTCATACTTTTACGGTGCAAATGTGAAGTAAAAGGGATAGCAGGACTGTGATGCTCCTCAGGGTCTCCTGTCTCCGTTGCAGCACAGGTAACAGTAATAGATGTAGACAGGATAATGTTTTTACTGTTGTGTTTTGTTTGGGTTTTTTTCTCCCAGGTTTCCATAGGCTTAGCCTTTAAAAAATATTGTTCCAGTCTTCAGAATGGTTACCTAAAGTTTAGGAGGTTTTAGGAGAAACTCATCAGCTGCTGATATTTGCTACAGCTAAATTAGGACCTCACAGTTCATCCAGCTCATGAACACAGGAGAGATCAAACCGCCAACTTTGGCTCTATGTGAAGCACCCAGGGGTCTTCACTTTCATCCTCGTTTATTCCATACGTTATAAAGCATACTGCTCTATCCCAGCTGAAAAATAAAGCTGTCAAGTCCAGTTTGGTACTTTCTCTACCTGAAATACTTTAAGTCCTAGCTAATCCCTTTACTGAAAGATCTTTTCATTGCTGTGCTATTATGACTTGAAAGTCTCGCATCCTGCCCAAACGCTTGTGCACTAGCTTCGGGCTGCTGGCAGGGGCCGCTGCTTTCTAAATCAAAACCAGATTCTGAGTAGACCAAGGTTAGAGCCTCTTGTCTGCTTTCTCCCTTTGCAATACGGAAGGTATTTAAGAATCCCCCCATTAACGGCCTGTTAGTCTGAAATTGGCCTGCTCAGCTGCCATGGTCCCTTTCCTTCTTTTGCACAAAATCAGCAGGATGCACAATCCCAGGCAGCTGATGAGTGCTTGGTTGCTAATGAGCATTTTTATTCCCTCACCTTGAATTATTTAACTGAGGATTTGGTTCCAGATGACAGTGTAGTACTGAAGACTCCAGCAGCAACCCCAGCAGAGCTGTTACCTTGCAAAGATGTTGGCTATCCCAGCTGAAAATGTGCAAAAACCCTATTAGCTGCTACACAAACATGGGGGATGGTCTGAAACTGATGGTAGGTGGTCACCATCCTAGAGCATACATTGTAGTTTTAAAATTGAAAAATCCCTTTGTTTGCTAGCAGATACCAGATGTAACTGGGTTTTGGATTCACCTTTGATATTTGCAAAGATTGCAGCTAATTATTCCAAATTAATTTTGCATTGCCATAGTGTCTGGAATATAAATTTTACACATGGGTTTGTTGATTGTGGACATACAAATACATTTGTCACATCCTGTGTTCTGCCAGGTGCCTACGACAGATTCCTACCATATATCCTGATGGGAAGCCTGACTGTGCTGATCGGGATCCTCACCCTGTTTCTCCCGGAGAGCTATGGCAATCCCCTGCCTGAGAGCTTTGAGCAAATGCTGAAGGTGAAATGGTAAGGCGGCTTTCCTTCATCCATGCTTCACAAGAATTCAGGACCTCTTTCTACACAGTCCCTTTTCACGATCAGTAAACATGTTTCATCAGATCTGCTGCAAACCATCAAAGCTTTCAAAGTGCCCTTTAGATTATTTTTTTTCGGTTGTTAATTTGACAGACATTGATATTATGATTCTGGAGTTTCTCCAGAATCTCTGAACCTGAGAGCTGATGTGCTTGAAAGCGGGCACTTGCAAATCAAGGCTGACCTTTGCAAATCATGTCACCTTCAGGTTGTTGCTTCATATCTCCCAACCCTTTCCATCCCTTTGTATCATTCACTCTCCTAAACTCTTCATTTAAACTATTCATTTAGTAGGATGATTTACATTACAAAACACAGTGTAAGTTCATTACATACTACTCCAAATTAAACACAGGATTTCAATATTCTAGCCTCTTTAGTTTGGGAGGCTAGAGACACGCCAGGACAGCTTTTCTCCTGGTTTATTTTGTTTAGGTATAAGCAGTGACAGTTCTCTTGTCCCACCACCATTGCTATTTAGGGTGCCCTGAGCAAACATTGCCGCTGAAATCTGTGCGCATACATTATAGTGCGGGAGCAGTGGAGATGGCCAGTGTTTGCTAGTTACTGTCACGGGAGGAAAATTCTTGGCAGCAGCAGAGGGAAACTGAATTAGCCAAAGTGCAGCTGCATAGCTACCATCCAGCTTAGTGAGAATTTGTACTGAAACAGAATTTGCCCTTATAAGCCATAATAGCTTGAAAAAGCTGCAATATGCTGTATGTAATTCCTGGATGGTATAAGGAGCTGTCATGCTTCCAGACTAAGAAGAACTCTTGGGTCAGGTTCCTTGAGAAGGGCGTGCTGCTCTTTATCACGATTAGTGACTTCTCATACGTCTGACCTATGGCTTTTCAGCTTTGCAGTTAATGAACTGTAGCTAGAAATCCTAGAGTCAAACCAGATTCCCTTTGCAGGCTTCCTGCATAAACAGACTGAAGTAACTGAATTACAGAAACTGAATTATGTTCAAGTTCCAGGTGTTTGCTGCACTGCTTCTGCCATATGGAAAGGCATACTTTACAGAGCATTTGGTTTTTTTCTAATGTTTATATTAGTAGTGTAATGTGGTTATTTTAGCAGTGCTGATTAGGAGGGGGAAGTGTCTGACGTCACTCTGTAAAATGGTCTCTCGCTTCTCAGTCTTTTACTTGCTTTCAGTTTCAGAAATGGGCAACAAACCACTGGCATTAGGAATTCAAAGGGGAGTCCTAAAATTCTGGTAACACCCTTGTGAAGAAGGATGCACATTTTCAGAGGGGCTGAAACAAGAACAAGATCTTCTCAAAATGCATTTTCTGCCAGAGGAAAACAAACAAAACCCAACAGTGAATGCTACTGCACCATAGTTGTTATCCCCTGTGCTACTGTACCCAAATACATAGTTTACTGAACAGATGCTCTCTACTCCTGTAGGACTCCTGGTCTGCAATTCAGTGTCCTGATACCTGGGGTGTGTCAGCAGATACTGTCCCTGTTGAGAAACAGGGCCTGCCTGATCTAAACATGATTCGAGGTCTAAGCTAGAAATGAGCCTTAGGAATAATGCAGTAATGAGTCCAGTCAGTCAGGTACTCAACGAAAGCTGCTTAAAGGAAAAAAAAAGATAGCAAATTAAATGCTGGTGTTTTTTCTCACTGTACATGTTGACTGGATGAAGGGGAGCTGGGTGTCTTGTCTTTGAAAATCTCAGCACACGCCCCTAAAGGAAAGATCCTGGCCTCCTTTGAAACCTGTGACCAAAGCCTGATAGACTAATTGGGATGAGAATTTAGTTGTAGCAAAGCAGACATAGACTTCACTGTAAGGACAGGTTTTTTAAACAAGACATTGGAGTACCTTTTGATATCGTTTGCTTTTCCCAGGACCTGGGATCTGCTTCTGATACACTTGTCCCTGTAAAAACTGATGCTTTTTCATAAAGCCTGAGCCTGCTGAAATCCATGGGCTTCATGAATGTTCAGCGTCTGCGTAGCCTGTAACACAGAAAGGACTATAGCTCGCTGACCTTCTGATGGGCCGTGCCTGCTTTCAAAAGAAACACAGGCTTTAGCAAGTCACTGATCCTATCCAAACATGCCATGCAGTTTTAGCTTTCAGGTTTTTCATGGTATATTGTCATAAGCAGTTTTTTAGATCTTTTGAGGGTTTTTTTCAAAGCATTTGATTTCTCCTTTGAATATCTACCACATTGTTTTGTACCTTCAGAGAAAACTCATCGCCGCTTCAAAAGCTTCTGCAAAACCTTTGTACCATTTACAAATTTAAAGGGGATTTGATGCTCCCAAAAAGCTGATGTTCTATACTGGAGATGTTCACTTGCCGTTATTAAAAAGGCAAAAGGGCTAATTTGGGACCACAGGTTTTTCAGAACAAAAAAACAACAAAGCCAGTGTTTTGTTTTTCAAATCCTGCAGGTTATATATGCATTTTTTTTAAAGTTCAGCAAAACTAGATTGGCTGAAAACTCAAATGTAGAGCTTAGAGTTGTGCTACTACTGTTTTATGAACACTACATAAGTTGAAAAAAGTATAATACCTTTTATTTTTCTATTTATTGGCTGTGCATGGACTTCTTGGCCACATAAAGTCTATCAGACCTGGTAGACTGATTTTTATCCTCTATAAATAACAATTAGCCATGATTCACCTTCTGTAAGGGCCAACAAAAGCACACTGTCTCATCTCTAATGTGAGAGTTCATGGCAAGTTGTCTTGTGCTGGCACTTGGCACAGGAATGAGGCTCTCCCTGTAAGTTCAAGCACAAATATAAAGCTTTATAACTTTTAAATACAAGGAACTTGTGCAATTATTTCAAGCTGCTCTTTGGGATGCAGAAATACTATTTACTTTCATATTTTCTGCAATTATGCTTTTGCCATAAATATAACGTGGCATGAGGCAACCATTATCCTGTGACCCCATATGTTCTCATCCCTTCTCAAGCTGGAATTTCTCCAATAACAGCAGTATTTAATCTTGTTTTTACTTATTACAAAGTTAATCTATAGGATAGCTGTTTAGACATAACTGAATTTCTCAATGAAGCCTTTATGTCAGCGTAGGACAGGTTTGAGGACTTGGTTAAATATAGGTGGCCATATTTTTATGAAGATTTTTATATTAAGTTGATACTTTATGTGATCGTAGGCTTGGGTATTTCTAAAAGGTAAATATTTTTGTACTCTTGAACTTTGTAGTATCTTAAAACCTAGTATTCCTTTGTTAAATAAGAAAAAGGGTTGTGTTTTTTTAAATACCTTAATTTAAGCAGTCCAATTTTTCTTGCTTATACCATTGATCTCAAGCTACTGTCACATTTTAGTATTTTTAATGGCAGATTTAAAAAAAAAAAAAAAAAAACCTTTCACAAGAGTGGAATACCTTTCTGAAAAGTATTGTGATGTTGTTACAAGGCCTTATGGTGTCCCAACATAGTAAAAATGAGAAAAGGAGATTGCATCAGCTGACGACACATTTGCAAGGAGAATTTCTGTCCTCTGCCAGTATCTTTCCCAGGGGATTTCTGAAGA
The DNA here is from genome assembly GCF_000687285.1 of Phaethon lepturus. Taxonomy (NCBI): domain Eukaryota; kingdom Metazoa; phylum Chordata; class Aves; order Phaethontiformes; family Phaethontidae; genus Phaethon; species Phaethon lepturus. The sequence goes on from NW_010543339.1 coordinate 24,933, forward strand.
AACCCAAAAAGCAATAGTCTGCAGAAGAATCAAACAGCGATAAAGCTGGAGGGCGAGTTACTACTTTAATTGCAAAGTTGAAGAAAACAGCTATTGGTGAAAACTGTATTGCTAGTGAGCTGTTTAAGCCTCTCACTGCCATCTTCAGTGAGTTTTCTGTGCATTGGGTACTCGGTGGGGCTCAGTATGGGACCTGGGTGCTCACATGTGGCTGGGGGATGCCTGTAAGGCTCGGACCTGGGGATGGGAGGCAAGGACCAGCTGGATCGCTCCCACTGACCGCAGGGGCCATTGCACTGTGCCTCATCTGTCACCTCTGCCACATTTCCCTGGGCATCTCTGTGTGACCTTTGAGCCTCAACTGGCTTATTGGATCTGCTAAAGCATATATGAAATTGTAGTAATTGTCACTTGTTAACTTCTGTCTTCATTGTACTAAAAATGTGCACTGGCATTGTATGAGCTGCTTTCCCTGTGGATTGTAACTGAAGAATAAAGTCTCCTGACTTTAATGCTTTGTGCAAAGAAGTTTAAGGATGTAATTTCAAATGTATTTAGCATGGATGAAGTATGAAAATAAAACCCTAAAATAAGCTTGTCCACAAATAAGCTCTTCCACACAGGAATATAGTAGTGCAGTATTTTTGGCTTTCAGATGGTTCAATCCTGACTCTCTGATCCTACAAAGCCCCAGGCACAGACCCCGGCCAGGGTCAAGGATGATTTTGATGTTTAACTTCTATTTTGTCCATTTCATTTTCCACCTTTGAGATTTTTCACAACTGTGCAATTCCAACGTGGAACAAAAGCTCTTTTTAAATACAAGCATTAAACAATGCTGTAAAAAGTATACATTTGGCTTTTATCAATTAGAGGTGGAGAATATATCACACACAAAAAGCCAGTTGGAAATGTGAGTTAGCCGTATGGAGAGCAAAGCCACTTTCTGCAGTGATAATCACACAACTTAACTGAGCACTATGGGAGACACAATCTTCCGGGCAGTGCTCCTAGGTAATGAGCTGGGATTTTTGGCCTAAGAATAGAATATTACTTATTACATTTATTAATTGTCAAATGCATTGGACACATTCCCTCAGAAAATAGCATCATTGTCAGCAAAAGCTTTTTATGGCCACAGACAATCCCACTGAAGGGACGATGGCAGTTGTGGGAAGGCGCTGCTGCAGACAAGCAACAAGGCGAGAAAGCATTTAGTGCTGGACTTGCAGAAAAGCAGAACTGGTGAAGGCTCTTGGTTCATATGCGGCAACAAGCCAAGGCCTTACAGAAGAATCCTGTGCTAGCTCACCAGTAACGTGTAGCTAAGCGATGGGTGTTGCCGGTATCTGAATAATGATTCATCTCAAGCCCGGTTTCTGAACCCTTTGGGCAGTAAATAAGGGATCTGTCTGTGTTAATGGGCTGCTTCTGACAGGAGTCCCCAGAGGCCGCGGGACACGCCATCCAGCCGGGCCTGAGCTGGGCTGGTCGCCCCGTGCGGAGCTGGAGAGCGGCCCTGGCCCGGGGCGATGCCCAGAGCCCG
>NW_010543340.1:0-9254 GCF_000687285.1 Phaethon lepturus
CCTCCCCCCGCCCCCCCCCCCCCCCCTTTTTTTTTTCCTCCTTTCTTTTCTCTTCTTCTTCAAATTGCCACCAAAAGGAACTTTCACTGTTACAGCTGATGTGTGCCATCAGCCATGCAAGTAAACCACTGTGCCTCTAAGCCTGTCTCAACGCCCTCCGGGCAGCATAGGGGAAAGTGTTCTTCTGTCGCTGTCACGAGAAAAACGCTGTTAAAAGCAAACTAGATCTGGGAGGGGTCTTGGACTGCAAGCGCCCCAGCCTGCCGGTCAGCCAGCGCCCGGCACCTGGGCTCTCCCGCACATCAGATAACACTACAAGGATAAAAGGTTGTCTAATGGCTGTGAATTATCAGTATGAACAAACCTTACTGATACTAAAATATAACACATTTTAAACTCCTGATAGAATAGGAAGAAACAACTGTATAAAATTTAAAAAATATTATACAGACCTATTGCCATTTCAAGATGGCATTCACAATTTACACAAACCCAGTGTCACTTCAAGATAAGAAACACCCATAGAAGAAGAAGAAGAAGAAAAAAGAAGTTTACCATTTGGACATCTGAAAAATCCAACTAAAGGCACAGGGGAAAGCTTTTTTTCTAAAAATGAAATTACAACTTTTAAAAAGGACAAAGGTCACACTACTAGGTGCATGTGAATTACTTAAAATGCAGACGGGGTTAAATTCTACTCTTGTTTGCTTAAATAAGGCTCTGATTTCAATAGGGTTACAAAAGAACAGGGAATTCAGCATACATAGAGTCGGAGAATAAGTCAAGTTCAGATTCATAACAGTGTAAGCCAGTACACAAATACAACTTCAGTCATGAAGTTATATTAAAAAATCTATTGTAGGCAAATAGGATACCAAACACATTTGTTTGGAGTTTGTTTACATCCTGGCATAATACAGTTTATATTTTCATATTAGTACGCACAAACACGCTTGCCAAATGAACTCCAGTTACCCGTCAATTAATTTCTGTTAACTACTCTAAGTGCTGAAAAACCCTGAGCGATGGTAAAGGAAGTCGGTGTCTTACACACACCTGAAACAAGCTGCGACCAGATGCACATTCAGCAATTCCCATCTATCATGAAGTCGGTAAAGAATCCAAGAATACCTATCCTTGAACTCTCAGTATTTCAGCCTGGATGGGTTTGGCTTCCATCTCCTTATCACAAGAAATACAGAGGTAAGTCACAAGCTAGAGGGTTTATTCACAGGCAGCACTGACCACAAACAACGCAGACGAGTTCGACAGGTTGCAATCCCCACATCTGGTGAAAGGCTGCACATTGCACACGTTTAATAACCACAGCGATTTTCTGGTTTAGCAATGCTGAAAATTAATTTGTGCCAGGTCAAAAATGCCTGAAAAGAATCAACAGAACTCTTTTTAGGTGCTTGTAATTGGCTAAATAAGCATGTACCTAAGTTTCTGTGCTACTGGTCTGGTACTCAGTGAGCACAGGGACCCAATTCCTGATTTTCTATGCTCAGAATAGAAAAATGTGGATGTTTCCCAAATTGTGGTTACCAGATATGACTTTCTATGTCTGTTTAAATATTTATGCTCAGAAATCTGTAACTTTCACTCTCACTACAGAAGTTGAAGTATAGTAATACTGGAAGTGAATAAATACCTAAGTATCTGTGAACACTCTTAAGTCACCCCCAGGCTGACCTACTTCTTTGGTAAATAAGCTTTTTCAAGCCATTTCTCTGCTGACAGTCCAGGCCTTGGAAATACCTTAAACATACAGTGTTCTCCTTAAAGTTGTTTTTATTGAAAAACACATGGAACGCATGGCATCTATTTCTGTAATCGAGGCAGCTTGTGCTATATACTAATTCAAGTGTGAATTTCCTCTCTATTTTTTCCTTTAATTAAAGGAAAAACCAAAAGATCTAACAACCAAAGAGAAAGCAAAACCCACACTAAAGCAAACATAATATTTGAAACAAGAAACCCAGGAGAAAATAGACAGCCAATCTGGAGCACGGCAGAGTATTCCAAAAAGGAGGGAAATCAAGACCTCAAACATCACAAACTTAATTACTCAAGTACCTCATTAGCATGCTTTCATCTTAACTTTGTTAATCATCAAGTAAACTTGGCAGCAGCCTCCCAATATTAAATTGAGGTATGTAATATTACTGTAGTTCATTCAAGGAATAAAATTATCACTAATCTCATCCTTAAATACATATGGCTCCCAAATACCTTGAGTCACACTGTAACCATCACTATTATAAAGTCCCACACAGTTCAAAAGAGATTTTGGTCATTAGTGGTGTAGAGAAGCTATGAAATTCAGTTTAAACTTAGAACATCAAAATCATCCTTGGTGGATAACAGACTGAGTACGCAAACTTTTCTTTGCACTTCTTGAATCTGCTTAGCACCACAGAGGGTGGGGAAAAAAAAAAATACCCACAGCATACACACAGAAAACGATGTTTCTTTACACTTGAAACAGAAAAATTCAATCCACCTTCTCCTGAACTCCCCCTGCCCCCAGTAAGGCATCCCGCTTCCTACCCTTCCACACAAACCACGGCTGGCGCTTAGCAAACCTGGCAATGTGCGTCCTGCTTCCAGTCTCACGCCGCAGACCCAAACCCAGCCCTCCATCGCAGATTCCCGTCCCACCCAGCCAGTGTTTTGCTAGCCCTACGCGGCTGCTGCTGCTTGACCCCTTCTGCCCTTCTCACAAAAAGGCAGGGGAGGTGCACTGCTTAACACACCGAGTGCCGTGGAGACGCACGTACAGTAACGGCCCAAACTTACGTCTGTTACAGACAGGGAAAATCCTGAACAGGCACTCAATTTCTGATCACCCACAAGAGTCCAAAGCACCAGACCTCGCCGCTGTATTAGGTGGTGCTCAAGACGAAGAAACTATGATTCAGTAGAGGAACTTAAACAGAAGTCACATTATGCGTTTCTTAAGAAACGCAAGAAGATTCACTCTTTTAACCTCTAAATGTATCTATTTTATGCATCTACAGAAAGTATTTTCAGGATATCTGCAGACAACTTATCTTTCAAACTACCCTTCTGGATCAGCAAGAGTGGATACGACACACGTACATACTTCTTCCTCAAAATGCCAAACTGTTTTCCTCCGAGCGTGCCGGACGCGACCGCTGTATGTTAGCCACCGGGGTACGCTGGAAGGTCTCCGTTCACCTCGCAGGATCTCTGCTTTCCCAGGACAAACCTATAACGAACACGTAACGCTGAAGAGCAAAGAGCTTTGTACTGGATGTACGCTCGGTTTCAAGTATAACGCCAACCATGGATGCACCCGCTCAAATGCTCAGACGTCAGCCAGCTTTGCAGCCCCGCGCTCTGACACGCAATCACTTCGTTACCACTGCGTCATCTGGGCTCCCGGCTCCCCAACGCAGCCTACCAGAGGAAGAATGCCAGGCCTCCGAGCGAGCAACAAGTCACGAAGTCAGCCCGTGTCTGACAAGCACCCATGGCAGCAGAAGGATCGCACAGTTTTTCTCACCGTAGGCAAAAAAAAAAAAATAATGCAATGGCACGTTGTTACTAGCATTACAGCTAGTAACGCAGCAGCGAAGAGAAGGGGTCACCATCTGCCCTCTACAAGACTATTATTCTGAGCAATGAGAAGTCATCTGTAAATTCAAAAAGTTACAGTAAGCATTCTTATTTGCATCACCATCATTTTTGAAAACAGAAGGCTGGATCTTTTGATTCCTTACCTCCCGCAAGGCCTTCAGGAAGAGACCTTCACTTCATGCCTATTGTGTCTATCAATCCCTACAACATGGACATATTTATAGGACTATGTTAACACAAATATCAAATCATATTTAGACACATCCTCTATCTAGTGACAACCATCACAATAATAAATAAATCTGAGAATATTTAAACAAACCAAGGTCAGTGAAGAATTACAAAGATAATTCTCTGAAACCATTCAAGTACCACGCCTCCAACTCAAAGGGCTTTTCAGTACCTTTTCCGATTTAAGCATAAGGCTGGGTTAAACCAAGATTTCTGCCAGACACTCAACATTCAAAAACTTGCTTCCAATATTTAGGTCTCTCTTCGAGGAAAAAAGTGACATACTCTTTTAAGTGACAGCATCCTTTCTGCATACTTTCTTGTGTCCTCAATCTTGCGCTCTCAATCTTTTTCCTTTACTTCATTTGGTGCTGCAATTTCAGAGCCAAACGGTTACGCAAAATCAGCTCGTCTGCATTGAAATCACCATTTCAACAAAATACAGGGTTGGAGAAACTGAGGTGTAGAAAGCTTTAAACGTTTGCTGGAAACATGCTGGCTCAGTGCTGGAGCTGGAAAGCTGAAGCAGGGCACGGCTGTGACAGAGGGCTAAGCTGGACACCCCGTTACAGCTCTGCAAGTCAGAAACCTCCTGCTCCCTCCTCTCCATTTCTAACGCTGCCACAGATGCAGTAAACTATTCAGAGGCAGGAAGATGGTAAGGAACTTAAATGATCTCTCCCATCAGGAAAACATAATCCTTCCCCACCTCTGTGTTGTCGACACCGTGGCTGGAGGGAACTGCCAGTGCTACCGTCTCTTGGCAAGACAAGGAAACGATACAGCTCAAGCTAATTCAACGGTAAATGCATCTTACCCTTGCATCAGTTCTCAACCCTCAGAACAAGTGCTATCGCAAGGGATTCTCAAGAACAACTTTCAGGTGGATCACTTCTAAGAGTTAAAACAAAACTTCCTTTCAGATACCCACATCAGGCTCCACACCTGAGTATCTTGCCTACTAATAACAGAGCAAATGCAAATATTCACCTGTAGCACAGTGTTTAGTGCCTCACCTGCAATTCCACCTCTAACAAAATAGGCTGAATACTTACGAATTCAAGTTAATTGTTTACACTGAGGTAACAGTAGTAACACTACGGAAACAAAGCATTAGATTAATATACCCATAAATGAGAAACTGGTAAGGAAATACTGATGCAAATGCTGACCTGTGCCTTTTTCAACACCTAATCCAAGGAAAAACAAAAACAAACCAAACTTTCATTTCAGATTAGTTTTCCACCCAGAAGTCCATTTACAAGCATCCTCAAAACCAACCTCAAACATCCCATTTCATTCTAGCATCATAATACAGCAGGATGACAAGACTGTATCAAAAGGCAAAAAATTTAGCGACATCGTCCTGATCAGTCTAGTTGCTGCAGCATTTTTTGCACAATGGTACTCAATCAAGCAGAGGAGAAACATCTGGGATCTCTCTGTTACCTGGACATCAGATCTATTAACTATGCACTTTGTATAATGTTCCCTTAAAGAACTCTGTAGAAATAAATTGTTTTTAAACCGTTAAAGCTGAAGTTACATGTCAGACACTATTTTCCTAAAAAACAAAAAAACCAAACCAAAACAAAATCTCTGTCAAGGATTACCAAAACAAAGCTATGGATTCCTGATCAGTCTCCTCTTTGCCCAAACTCGCAGAAGACCCAGAGGCTGCCAAAATAAAATAAAATAAAAAATAAAAGTCATTACAGAACAGCTGCTTCCAATATTTTAAGACTTATTTGAACAACTTACAAGTTCAGGTTAATTGACTTCTAATTTTACAGTGTTTTAGATAGGATCTAAGACCTTGTTAGACATTGCAGATTAAGTATTTACATATAGTATTTGCTTTATGCACAATATGTCATCTACTGAATCGCTATGCTCTTGCATCAACAGTATTAAAGCAGCTCCTCATGTGTATTGGAGCAGTCATACCCTTCAAAAAATTTAAAGTAGCGATAGGGAAATTTTAATGGCTGTTCTTAAGCTTTCCGCACGTAAATCTCTCTGCTCTAGCCCATTATCAGTCAACCAGTTCAGGTTTCATTGGGCGTTTTCTTCAGTGCGATACCGACTGCACACAGAATTGAGATCACAGAGGTTGAGATCATCTGTGGCGAGGGCAAGAATTTCGATTCCAACCCCAGTTAAGTCAGAAGACACAGATACACACAATGACTCTTACTTGGGAAGTACAGTGCCATTCTTGATTACAGACTAACAAGCCTTTAGTCTACTCAAATTTTAAAAAAAAACCCACACAAAACCAACAAAAACCCACTACCCAAGCCCAACACACCCAGCCCCAGCAACACGCTTCCACTCCATTTCTCATCGCTATAACTCACTTTAATATCTTTAGCTGTTTGAACTAAAAATCTGGTTTTGAATCACTCTCATCTGTTATGCACACGTTTACCAAAAATCACCAGCCCCAAATAAAGTTTTAATAGTTGGGCAGATATTGAATTCTCACAAAAATGGGATTCTAGAGCACCATGCTCTAACAGCGTGACAGGAAGGAGAATCTTTTTAACATACACATTTTGCATGAGGCTATAAACACTATAGGCACAGGCTATAAGCTATGAAGATCATTATTTAAAACTACTTCCTTTTTCAACAGAGCTCATACACATACTTGCTTGGGACAGCAAGTCTCAAACCTCACCAGAGCATGAATGGGCACTCCAAATAATAGCTCCCAAAGATACAGTGAAGGTCTTTCAAGAAGAGTGTCTGGGTTGCCTGCTGTATATACAAACCTGGAGAGTAAGAGAGCTTCTAACAGCAGCAGAGCTCCAACCATTTTCTGTTTACGGTCACAGGCGTTGTCCATTAATTTGAATGGGAGAAGATTCAAGAGAACACACATGCCACTCCTTTTCATAGAAAATTCTCAAAGAAAATGGAAGTTTCTGCATTTTGTCACTCCTTGAGGAAATCGGATACTTAACAACACCTGCATGCAATGAGTATCCAAATGAAGAAGCCATAAAGAGCCAGCTGCCCTTTATTGAAAATGCCCTTTGCAATAACTTGCCGTACATTCTTTTGAGAGAAGCAGAACCACCGGGAATCCCACAGCCACAGAATTCAACATCATCTCCAGAACCATAAGCATCAATAAAGCCTGAGCATCGTGTCAAGAAGAACCACACTTGTATTGAAAATGAGGTTGAGAATACTGCATGGTTACAATCACAGAGACTAGGATTTCAAAGACACACTTTCTTGCAATAGAACAAGCTTGGATTTTTAAAAATACAATCATTATGTACAGCAAAATATGTGCCCATAAGACCAGCCTTAAACTAAGGCCTTGTTTACACAATTTCTGCAGTGTCAGGAACTATTTGGGCTGGGAATGTCATTTATCTTCCAAGTCAATTAAATATTTGCAATTCTCACTGTGAAGAAAGTCACCGTTGTATTGACACCGGTATAACATATTCCCACAGGGAAAAGGAATAAGAGAGTACCTTTATATTGATACAACATTTTCCTCAAGTGTAGAAGCTAATATAGCTTTCATTATTCAGTCAAGTTAAAGCAGCATGACTTTTTTCTACTTTATAGACAGGACTTATGTTTAACAAGCACCAAGACACTTCAAGGTATTTGGAAGATCAGACTACTGAGCTCTACTTTTTGTACTGTCCTCACCAAGTCATAGAGAACACTGAACACCTAAATACATTCAAAACTCTGATTAGACCCTTGCCATGGTTTCTTAAATCCTTCACTGTTTAACAAATACACCTTTTTGGCAAGAACTAGAGTGTATCTACAAAAAAGCCCAGCATAATCCACAACTTACTCGGCTGCCTTCAGCTGCTCTGCTAGGCTGAGAAAAACTGGACTTTATGTGCCACTGTGTGCTACAAACACACGTTTTTGCATCATTCCTCAATCGCAACACAGGCAGTAGGGAAACGGGAGGAAACATGAAGAATCTGCTATCTGTTGAGGAGAACAGAATAAATATCTGCTTTTATTAAGGGGAACAAGTTGTTTTTCAATACACTGATCTGGAGCAAGGCCTGTTGGGTGCTAAAACTGTATAATCCCATTGAATTTAAGGCAAAATTGAACCATAGCAATGGCCAAGATGTAAATTTATGGCATTTTTTTTTCAAACTTCAGACGTGGAATTTTTTAAACTGCAGGCGTGGTGGCAGTCAAGCTTTCTTAGCTTTAAATGCAGTATTTTTGTTAAAAGAAAACCCTACTATTAATAAGCATTATTCCCCTGCCCATCTAACATGGAAGGCCACAGGGAGCTGGCTTCTCATTCTAATTTCCGTCACTGGGATTTCAGTACGTAGAATTAATACTAAACACTGTTCTTCCAGTGCTGAAGCAGAAAGTTTTCCTAGTAAAAACAGAAGAAGTTACCAGATTTCACAAACTCCCTAGACCTTCCAAATGACAGAAGGTACAGGTCTCCTCCCACCCCAACCCCTCTGCAAACTAGGAAAGAAAGAATGGTCTGACACATAAATTTAAATAGTTACAATGCAATGAGATTAAAAGCTTAGATTTTATAAATAATTGACCTTTAGAATTTTACCCCAATAAACCATGCTGTTCCTAGTAAAGAGTAAGGGCCTAATACTGCAAGTCCTTTTGCATTAAAGCCACACTACCTTCCTAAAGGTGCCTACTGAATACAGCCTTCCACTCACATGCTGGCCACACACAGGGTCAGGGCCTAAACACAAATGAAAAACTGCATTAAAAACGACTAAACATTAGGTAAAATAGCACTCTTGTGGTTTGTCTCTTTTTTTTTTTTTTTTTTTTTAAAAAACACTGTCCTTAGCTAAATCAACCCCCCACCTTTCACTTCTATTAAGGTACAGCCTATGTGAAAGTTGGTGTTTCATGTAATACATAAAAGCGCACAAAGTTGTTTTCTAAAAAACAGCATTTGTATTAAAATTCTTAAAATGGATAGACATCTCTTAAATGCATGTCTGGAATTAAAATGACAGTTGTTGGAATTTTCTTGGTACATCACAATGGTAAGACTTCCTTCTTTGCTGGCTGGAGGTACATCCCACAACAAAACCAAAGGGGAAAAGACAAAAAAAAACCAGCCCACCCCACCCCCCCAAATCCCAAAAGGCTGAATTCTTGTAAATTTGAAGTAAATGAAGCCCAAACTTGCAAGACATGGAAATTACAGTTAAAAGGCTCGGATGGAAATAAGAAATAAATTCCACTAACAATAGGCCCTTTTGTCCTGGCTTGTTCGGTACGATTACTGCGAGGAAACTGGGAAGGAGTTTTTGAAGCAGTAGATAATGGGACTCTGTGGAGCTCTCCCAGGTTGGCACCGGCTGGAGCAGCTGGGTTTGAAGGCACTGTGCGCACGCAGGGCTGCCGCCGGCCCCGCACCG
>NW_010543341.1:0-10966 GCF_000687285.1 Phaethon lepturus
TCCTCTCCTCTCCGAGCACTTGTACCTTTTGATAAACTACAGTTTTCAATGCTGCAAATACATAACTGTGTCATATCCCATAGGGCCTTACCACCTCTTTCTTTACTAACAATCCTTTTTGTTCAGCAGATCCTAATTACATTTTTCTCTTCAACTGGCTAATTGATCAATAGATTAAGTTAAGCTCCACACAAGTGTTCCATCCGTACTTATCCAGATATTTCCCACTTCTGTTTCAGAAGGGTACAAATGCTTTGTGCCCCAAAGTTTGTTTTTTTTCTGGTTATATCAAATACTCTAATAATAGGCAATACTGCTCAGATGTGCTCTCTTTTTCTTCACATAAGGATGTTCTAAAGACTTTTGTTCAGATATCCCTAGTTCTTTGACTCAAGAGCAGGTCTGTGCTTTAAAACTTGTCTTTCACACTAGATCAGACTCTGTTTCATATCAAAGCTTCCTGCCTCACAGACACACAACATTACAAAGTCCTTGTGTTTGCAGTCAGGATGACCTCTGACTGGCGTGGGTTCAGCCGAACCTGCCGTCTGCTCTGGGTTGTCCATGCTCTGGGCAATCAGAACAGGTTGTCATGCTTCTTCCATGGGGCCCAGAGAGCATTTGGCACAGATGCTGGTTCTGAGGCCTGTGGCTGTCCTAGATCAAAGGCATGGTGATAGTCCATAGCAACTTCCAGGACATCCAGTTCTGGAAGGATTCTGAGGACCCATTCCTGTGGCTGTGAGCACAGGGACTGACATTTGAGCATGAGAAACCTGAATGTCCAGTCACACACACTTCATGGAAAACCTTTGCTTGCCTGGGGTGAATGTTTCTTAAAGCCCAGGAGAAGTGCAAAATACAGGAAGTACCATTAGAAATTATTTGAGGGATTAATACATTTGTTATGTTGAACTTGGTTTTGGTTTGGTTCTTTTAAGGCAATAATGACATCTGTTATGAGAAGTCATGCCACTATGGGATATGTGCGTCTAGTATGCTAGTCGCAGAGTGCTGGCTAGGCTGTTGACGTGTATAGGCATATTTGCTGTGGAGGCACCTAACATAAGGATTACCATTAAGCCTGGTTTCTGTGGTGTCACTCATGTATCCTAGAGGAATAGTGTCATACTTCAGGCGCATAAGTGCAAAGTACTTGCAGCTCTCATTGAAACAAAAATGCCACGTGCTTGTCATTTCTTAATCAGTAAATATGTCTTTCTAATTAGATCCTTTTTTCCACTTCTTTTTCTGGCAACTGGTAGGTAAAGAATATTGTTCTTAAATGTTTTTACTATGTTTTAATGGGTTTTTTTTACTATGTTTTAATACATGAAAACAATCAGATTTTGTCAGACTATAGTGAAGTGAAGGGCTGTAAAATTTACTTACAGTTTCCTGAAAGGTGGCTCAGCTTTCAGAAGCTGACATGTCTTTCTGCTGTAATGAAAAACTTTCTGGTCTATTTAAGGCACGAGATGACTAGCTGAAGTTACAGTTAAGTATTGCAGCTAGAAATTTGAAGTTACTCATCAATGCTACCTACACATGGGAGTCAGGCCACCAGACTTCTGTTCTTTCAGATTATTTGCTTTGCTGTAGAATAAACCCCAGCCAGAGTGATATTTGTGCCAATATTTCTTTTTCTTTTGGATAATCCATTGTGTGGGATGAAATCTCTATTTCTGCAAATGTTTTAAGGATTAGAAATTCAGTCAGCATCAGGTTTTAAAAGTAGCTCTTCTGAAAAAAAGAGACAGGACACAAACAGAGCTCTAAGTCTGGCTGTTGCTGAACAGGAACCGCACGAGCAGAGGAGAATACAGTCCAAGCAAACCTGAGTGCCAGATCACTCAGTAAAACCTAACAATTACAGAAATAATAGACCAAAACGTATTGAGTTAACTTAATCTCCATTGTAACTTCACCGATGTGAAGAGGTAGGCTGGATGTGAATTTGGCTCGCTGTTCCCTGGATAGCTGTGGCAGGCTCGCCGCAGAGGAGAGCACGGTAGGATTGTGCCAGGCAGGCAGAGGTGGAAGGAGGGATGGGCAGGAGGGGCAAGGGGCATGCCACACGTTTGACCACTTCGGTCCTGTGTCCCTCACGTCTGTCCTGGGCACAACTTCTTCTGCACCGGCTCTCTGCTTCCCGAGGATTTCACCACAGCCTACCCAGCTGTATTTGGCACCAGTAAAGTACTTTTCTATATGGGACCTCACCCTTAATGAGTCAATAAAATGGCTGTAAAGCAACTTCTTCAAAACAAAACTGTACTTGTTTACTAAATTTCACGAAGAAAGAGTAAGAAAGTCCAGGTGACTGGCTCTCAGCCTTTTTTGGAAAATTTTGATCAATTCCACTCAGCCCAAATATCTTCTCTGTGCACAGAGAAACAAAATACATCTCCATAGGATGCTCCTCTGCCTGTCCCTGGCAGTGGCCCTTTTGCTGCTGCTTTCCCCTCAGCATGGTAACATAGACTGTAGTATTCCCTTCACCCTAGGTTTACACCTTGCAAGTGTAAACATTGCTAGCTTAGCCGAGGCCATAAAGTAAGTCTCCCTGCAAGTAATACCACCTTTTCTATTTCCTCGGTGAGCCTTCATTTGGCTACTTCTGTATCTTATTTTGCTTCATACAAAAACATTTTTTTCCTAAGATCCTCTTTGAATTATGTCCGTGAATTTAGGCATAATAAAAACTGTAACACACATGACCTTAAAAAAAAATTCAGATATATATTTGAGGCATACATATATATGTGTATATAAGTTCATTCACTTTTCACATAAAATATCTCATAATTAATGGAAAAATTATTTACATTCTAGACAAATTTGTCTTCCTCTCAATCTCTGCTTGTTCCAAATTATTTGAAATACATTGTGCGAAGATACTTAGGTATCTTAATTTTCTTTCATTGTCTTATTCCTGGATTTAAGCTCCTAAATCACTTGTGCACTTTTAGAAAACTCATTCACCCAAAATAAATAATCTTGAACAAACGCCATATTTTTTTTAAAAGCCTTTTTTTGAAGCTGTTTCCAAGTGACATTAATGTTCCACATTATATAAAACATAATAATTAAATCTCTTATTTAAAAGAAAATATTCTTGTGTGTTATCATCTATTCATTCAATTATTCAGTGGAGTTTTGAACAATCAAACCTAAAAAATGAAGGCATGAATAGAATGATGTTGCAAATGCACCAACTTCTCTATGTGGCCTTCATTATAATTGTCAAGAATAAAATCTACATAAATGGAGAATGATGTTTTTTGTTTTGTTTTTTAATGTTCCAAGATGACTATTTTATCTGTGCAATGTAATCTTGGAAACAAGAGAAATTGAAAACATCAGAATACTATCAGAGTGAATATAGTATATCATACAAAAATGTTCATTTTGTACCTTTTATATTGTTGTAAAAGGAAACACTGAAATAATTGTCCACATAATTGTTTCTTTTACTGTTACTGAATTCCAAGAATATTAACAACAGAAAGGAAGGGCTGGTACTTTGTCTTTCCCGATCTCTTCCGCTGTATATGTTCTCAGATGATGAATATTGACAAAACTGTTATTAATCAAATTCCATTTATCTAATGTCCCAACAAGCTATAGGGACTGTAGGGGCATTATTGCCTGAAACTATTGCATGGAAAGAAAGTAGAGTTCCTGCCTTCATGGCTGTGGAAAAGAGCTTGTACACTTGCACCTTCAGCATTCCAACTTAAGAAGAAAAATTAGAAGATCCAGAACATTTGACTCTTTTTTACGTCATGTTGTTTAACTGTGTGTCTTTTGGCAGAAGAAGGAGGAAGTAATTCAAGGCTTAAAATATCTATAGCTGCATAATTCCCAAGTAAAATTATTATTCATATTTTCATAGCAAAAATATAGATAACAGGGCTGAATTTATTGAATGATAGGATCTGAAAGGCTCGTCTCATTTTACTTTAAATTGCAAGAAGAGTTATTCATGAAGGACTGCGTGTGACATAGCACAGTTTATATATACCATCCACATTTTTGCCGAGGGTCTCAATTCCAGCCTTGGTGAGCACTGGGGCGTGCATCCACGTGAGAAGAGCACCGCTCAGCCCCCACAGGAGCCCAGCCCCGAGGACCCGGTGATACCTACCCTGAGTGTGAACGTGCTTGGTGCTAAGTCTTACTGCAATGCTGTGCATCAGCAGGGTGTGCCCCTGGGTGCAGGGCCATCAGCTCCCACTGATAATAGTGAAGAAAGGGAACATCCAAAACAAAGTCACGTTCCCATGGAGATTTCTGGATTTTTAACAGTACCAGTGTGGAAAGATTAGAGAAGGAAGCAGTAGCTTTTGCTTCCTACAGATTTTCTGTAATAAATGGAGTTATAAAGGAATGCAGGATGCTTATGGCAGCTAGGAAGGGGCAGTAAAGGCATGATTGATGCATGAACCCTTAACACAAAGCGCCTGGAAACTGTTGAGCCGGGAACAGCAGATCTCAGAATTATGTTATGCTTCTGGCAAAGGAGCTGGCAAAATCTTTTTGGTCGATATCATCACAGAAATTATTGTTTATCTTATCTAAAATAACCTGCTTTAATCTCAGTCCAGATCATCGCACCAGTTTAGTGGTCCCCAACCAGTGAAAACGTAAGCTTCTCTAACCAAGTGAGAACATTAATTGCTCTCATTTGAAGCCAGCCCTGTTATTGGTTTCCAGCCTCTTGTGTGGGCACAGGCAGTCAGTCTGCATCTCCTTTGCCAAGAAACAGTCAGTCTAGTACCTTCTGCTTTATATTTACAAAAATATTTTTTCATCCACTCTCCAACCTGCTGCTGAAGTTTTGAGGTGTAGCATCTAACAGTCAAAATTGATGGTCTGGCTTATCTGAAAACATACCCTGCTCAAGAAAAGCCAGTCAGCTATGGATTATGTTTCAAATGTAATTTATCAACCTGGCATCATTCAACAAGTGATCAGGAACAATGAATAGCAAGAAGATCTTCATGCAAGTCAGCTCATACACCATGATATTTCTGTTGAGAGAGTAGAGTCATAGCAAGATTAGTAGATAGACTCCTGCTGAACTGTGAGATCTGAATTCCCTAGCTCTGTTGTTATTTTTATTCACAAGTTATAAGGGCAGCTGGTTTATATTCCACTGTGCAATTACTGCACAGACCTACGAACAGCTTAACTTTCATCTTCATGTATTTGGAAAGGAAACAGTAACACAAAGAGCAGAAAACCCATAGCAGCATGAGTTTTCTAGCATCAAACCTCTGTTGGTCTTGGATCCCGATGAAGTGCTGCTTATCGCGGCGGGAAAGATTTACTCTTGACTCAGATATCTAAATTTAGGCTGTCTGCACTTTAAATGTTTATATGTGAGGTATGTGTCTCTGTTCACCCTAGCATAGACACCTACGGCCATCTTACACCCACATATCTCCACGGACTATAAAGGCGTTCTTAAGCTGGTAGCTCATGGCCCAATGACAGTGTTTGACAGGTTTGACAATCTCAGAAAAGGTGAATGAGAAAGTCACTGTGAGGTGACTTTGGAGCTGCACGATTTTAAGATGAGTTCAGGCAAGTTTTCTCAGGTTGAAAATAAGATAGTAAAAGAAATACTTGTCCTTACTTCTGTTCCTAATAACTTACCAGCTGTGACTCCAAATGAAACAATCCTGAAATTCCATGATCTAATTTAGTTTTCTTCACTTATAACATCTGTTTACTTTTTGCACCTCACTCATGACCAAATCCTAAGTGCTGTGCCTTTCAACCCAAATGTCCAGCGTGAGGAAGTGTGAGGGAGAAGCTTCCTCCGGCTATGGAAAATTGTAAAAGGCATCAAAGACATCTCAGAAAACAACACTGAGTAGACCCAATACCTCACTCTGGGACAAAGGGAAAAGACGAGATATAGAGTGATAACCCAGCAGATCAGGAAAAAATGGCACAAAATCGAGCCCAAGCTTGTTACCACTGTATTTGCTGAATTTTCTTCTCTGGAAAAAGTCTAAGGGTTGGTTTGTGTATTTTGGTAACACTGTTGTCAATCACCAACAGGATCTCACTGGTTTCCAGAGAGGGGGAAAGGTGGACAGTGGTTAAGCTCTGATATGTCTCAGGTCAAACCTGTGCTCCCTCACAAATGTCTGCTGTGGTCTTGGGCAAGTAACTAAGCTTCAGCACACCCTGCCAGTCAGATGGAGATGGAGATATCTGACTGCAATAACTGGGAGTATTAGGATTTGAACTGAAATACCCAACTGCTAAGATAACAGGCTGCCTCTAAGCATCCAGGAGAGGGAGAATAACCTGATTAAAGCAAATTGTGTAGGAGCTGCAGGTGCACAGCACCTCTCTGGACTTCCCTCTCTGCTTGGAGGCTGGAAATAAGACTTGCATGTACTTAAAGTTAACATCTTGGAATGCAGTTAGCAGCTGGCAAGAAAGAGATTTAACACTCTGTGACTTGTCGTTTCTGCACAAAACAGTAGCAAGCCCTCTGTGGGCTAATATTGCATTGCAGGACAGTGGTTAAATCCAATGTAAACATTATTTTAAGCAATGTTTCCTAAAAAGCATGAAGACATTTGTATTAAAAATGAGATCAAATTCCGAAGTCTTTTCTTGTCCTTAACTGGGCAACTTTTCTGATGAGGCAAAGTTTAGAGGGAAGACACCAAGAAAAGGCTGTCATAAATAGAGAATGAACTAGGGTTTGGCTTTTGTAGAATATTTCAGTGTTGATAAAAAGTTAAATTTTAAACTGAACTACCTGACATCATCCCTTTAACATGAGAGAGTTGCAGTAATATTGCAGTTTTAGGATTTTTTCAATGAAGATTCTCCCATTCTTTTTTAAAAAATAAGCTACACACATTTTTGGATGTACTTTAAGAGTTCCGCATTAATAGCTAATGTGGTATGGCTAATAGGTATGGCCCTCTGGAATCTTAAAAAAGAGACAGTGTATTCAAGGTTGAAACCTATTCTAAATGTTCACAAGATATAGGGTTATGATATGCATTTTGTACAGATATAATCAGCACCACACAATGGGCTGAACTTTCTCATGCCCAGAAACAGCAATTTTGAGAGGAAGAATAAAACAAAACCCAAGTAAGTTGCATTGTGTGAGCTGGGGGTAGTGGAACTACCTATCCTCACCAGTTGGTATGATTTTGATAGCTGCAGGCTAGGTTTAGTTTAAATTTGCTACAGGTGAAGTTCTTAAGGAAAAACAGTGCTGTTGATCCATTAGAAAGAAATTGCTTCATGAAGATGAGTGAAGCAGCAAGCACAGCACTTTTGAGTGCTGGCTTTTGAAAAAGCAAGGTGGAGGATGAGATCTGTGTTTGAACTCAAGTAGCGCAACGTGTAAGGTTTCACTGAGTGTATGTGACTCAGGAGAATATGAACTGCCTAGAATATTAACCTCAGAAAATCTTCCAGTCCTCTGCTTTCCTTCTTTCTCTGGTGTATGGTATGGTGCCATTTGCCACGGCCAGTGATGGTTCTGTGCTCTCATATTCTATTGCCAGCTGCTTTTTCAAGAGGGTTCTTGCAACATGCATCTCCAGTGGCTACCCAGTTTCTCACAGCTAGGATCCATAACAGATAATCTTACTACTATCAACAAAACCCCCAGGCTGATTGTAACACTTGTCTTCGTAGGCTTTCTTGTCTGTCACCATGTGCAGTGTCTGAGTGCCGTTCTACACCTTCACTGTACTCAGTGTAAGAGTGCAGAAATCCTGGGACACAATTCTTTAGCATCTGCTGGTTTTCTGTAAGGTCTTTGCTTGCACTACTTTCTTCTTACATATCATAACGCTGTAACTTTGTTTTCCCATAACTTTCATTGCCATACCTGTGAGTTGTTTTGCAAAACAGGCAAACCTACAGATTCAGATGAATCTGGATCACAAAACCCCTACCTGAAGAAGGTGTGCAGCATGCTCCAGTTCTGTTGTACTCTATGGTCTGAGACATGTTTTACATTGGTTAAAAGCTCTTGGTTGGTATCAGAACCAGTAGGATCAGGATGTGGGGTTTTTTGTGTAAGCTGTCCTTCCTGAAAAATGAAATGCCCCTCACTTTTCTCCCATAACTCCATCAAGATAAACATGCTTTGACCTGTTCCCCCATGCTTCCCAGTCCTTTTGGGACCAAACCCAGGAGCTGGAGCCTAGGGGCAAGTACGTTTTATGGATAGTACATTTTATATTGAACATTGGGCCCTGCAGCATAAACCAATTACAAAGTAAAAAACATATTAATCTATGTAATTTACCTTAAGTTGTCATCTTTATTAGGAACCTGTATCATTAATAATATTGGGAGTTGGAAATTGTACGGAACTTGATGGGTAATAGGTCCAGGGAGGTCTTGTCAGGCCGTGGATCCTCCTTGCCAACTGGCAGCTGCTGCTTCACACCCGGTCAACTTTCTGTCAGTAAATAAATCTTCGGTAGACTTTGATTTGGCCAGGTCTGGCCACTCACCTATCTTTGGCCCTGAGTGATGCTGATAACTTTCACCTGAACACTGGAAATGGTAGAATTAAATCTGAGGACCTTTTCTAGTAATTTCCTCTGTGCACTTCTGAGGCTCTTCAGTTTTGTGGTAAGAGGAAGGAGCTGACTTTTACCCTGAAACTGCCCTATATCCCTTGCTAGAGTATCTCAAATGTTGCATAGCAGCATGATCAGTAAGGTAGCAGGAGAGGTCCTTCCATTGGGTGAAGTCCTTTGATCTCCAGGAAAGCAGAAAGCTCCACGCAGCAGAAAGTGAGGAAAGACCAGAAGAGTGGATGTAGTGTGACTACACTGTATGAGAGCTACTGTTTCCCGGTATGATAACTCTACAGCAGACTTGTGGTCGGTGCTTCCAGACACCCCAGCTAAAGCATCCGAGATCCAGACGCATTTCTGCACTGTCTCTGGGCCACCTCCTACACATGATACAGTAAAACGGGCATTGACACAAGATCTCCCACCACCTTGTGCTCACTCAGAATGTCTGAAAATTGCCAACTCAGAACCTGCTGATTGCAGTGTGCGTATCATCTCCAGTGCAATGTTCTTTCACAGCTTAGTATGCACTAAATGTAAATAAATGTCTTAAAATTGGTTTAGAAGGAGTAATGGAAATGCATGAAGTTATCCCTAAAATATAATAACCTCCTGTTCCCTAGCAGGAACTCTATGTCCTTGTTCAGATACATTGATTGTATTGTCCGTAAAACTAGAGAGAGAGCTTAAAAGGTTGAAAAGAAATGAGGGATTAGGGGGAAAAAAGCACTAGAGGGAGGAAACACAAAGCAAAACTGCATCTGGTTAGCGTAAGTGAATAGGTTCTTGCATATTAAATGTTCTCATTGTTATTGTTAATATTGAGTCACAAGTGAAGTATTTTAAATAAAAGCAATGATGCCCTGCTGGATCATTTCCACAACTGTTTAACCTCATGGCAAATATTTAATATCTCATCCTCGCCCATGGCTTTAATAGTGAGCCTTTGGGTTTGGTGGGGAATCACAGAGGCACAGCTGGTGTGCACGTTTCCTATGGATCCTCAGAGCCCGGCGGCCTGTGCAGTCTGCAGGCTCCTCTGTGACCCTTTCTGCATGTCCTTGAGATCAGCTTTACCCAGGGGATGAGAATACAGCGTGGTACCTTTTGACTCAGGGAAAGCTGCACAGATTTACACCAGCTGAATATCTCCTTCCTCTTGTTCTGCCTGTGCTCGGAAGGGGCACGGCCACATGCCTGTTAGCGAGCTCTCAGGGCAGCTCTCTGCTTCTGCAGTGAGAAAGGTGCAACAGCAGAGAGATTAATCGGTTGTGACTTTACAGGTCTAGTCAGAAGATATAGATGAAACAGCTGATATTCCTAAGCTTAATATGAGTCAATAGCAAAAGCTAAGATGCCTCCAGCTGGCAATTCAAACCACCCAAGGCTGGTTCTTGCTTGCAGTCACCCACCACAAGAAAGCATCTCCCTGCTGAGTACACAAAGATCCTGCAAATCGGTGGAGATGTCTGCCATCAGATCAGGTCCTTACCAGAATGTTACAGCTTTTGCATCCAAAAATGGAGACAGCCTGAAATGTCAGATGCCTCTAACTTTGTAATTCGTGGTTGAAGCCTGTTTGTCTCAGAGTAATGGGAGCATTGAGGCTGAGAAGCGGAAGTACCCACATCTCCCGCGGACTTCAGGGAAAGCTGCTGGGCTTCAGAGTTCCCCACAGGATCAGGTGCAGAGAGTTTTGTCATAATACCCCTAATGCTCTGAGATTTCATTTTGAATTGTGCTTTAGAAATTAAACAACCATAATTCCAATTATTGTTCTACTTTTGTAGCAGATTAACAAAATTACTGACCTGATTATCCTACCAGCTATACCCGTTTAAGTTGTGCCAGATATTTGGCTAGTCTGTAATCTAGTTCACCTCCACTCAAACAACAGAGCTATGCCAGTTTACACCATCATGAGGCCCAGCACGCTGGCTTCACTGGGAGTGCTTTGGATTTACATCAGGGTAACAGAGCAGAGTTAAACTGTGCTTTCCACTCCAAGCTTATTATTGTCAAACCAGTTATTCTCAAAGTAGAAACAAGAAGCAATCTTGCTTTTTATTTCATCGCCAGGAAGCACCAGAAATGCAAAGGGTCAGTGAAGGAAGAGGAGGATAAGGAGAAAAGCAGACTGTCTAAAGTAAAGATGTGTTTCTTGCATGAATAACTCTCTAACAATCTGCTGAAGGAGTGATTTTGTATCAGCCTGAAACCCCAAACCAGCATCATTTTAATTTGCCAAGCACCTGTGAAAGAATGCAGCTGCAAGACCATGGGAAAACAATGGGAACTGTGACAGTTCATTAATATAAACCAGCAACTAGATTTATTTGGAAAAGTCATTGATACAGAATTACACTGGAGGACGCAGT
>NW_010543341.1:10997-52175 GCF_000687285.1 Phaethon lepturus
CAGCTAACTAAGATTATAGATGTGTGTACATCATTTGAACTTGAATGGTTATTTGGTAACTGTTACAATTTATTGTGTATGTCAGCAAAACAAATGTATAAGGAGGAGTGATTGCTTCAGCATTTCCTTGCTTTTTCTATTTTATTCATTACTCATTTTCATTTCTTTTTTGTTGGGATTTTTGGTGTTGTTTTTTTCTTGTAGTTTGCTCTGGCTATTTTTTCTGGTGAAGCAGGAGTTTGGAAAGTGCAAGCGGTATTTAACACTGTGATATGCACAGATGGGAATGAAGGAACATCTTCATGTGAAAATTGTTCTCAGATACATTTTGATCTAAATGAGTATGTCTCTGCACTAGGTGGAACATCCTGATTTTCGTCATGAAGGTGCTCTGGCAGCGCAGCGGTGGTGGCGGCAGCAGACGTGAGGACAGATCCGCGGCCAGGAGACCTGTCCCACGAGGTCGGTGAGTTGTTGTGGGACAGGAGGTGGGAGGTTGGTGCTGGGGAGTGCTGCCCCACGGCGCAGCTCCTCTCTGCCCCACTCCAGCAGTGTGGTGGGATGCCACGGCGGTGGGAGCAGTGGGCACAAAGAGGAAATGGATGCAGCTGGTGGATCCAAGCCAACGAATGCCTGTCCTCCCAGGCAAGAAGCATGGTGCAAGGGGCAATAATCCATGGAAAGAATTGTCCCACAGAAAAATTTTGTTCAGAACTGAGCAGCCGAGGTGGTTATCTGCTCCTGGTGTTTTGCCCTTAAAAAGTTTGCTGCTTTTAATGAGTGTAAGGTATATCTCTAGCCTGTAGCGTGATTAAGAGTTTCTGTCACTGCTAACAGCAGTTACAAATTACAGGGTGGAAAATGGTGTTCTAGGTAAATCCAAAACAATTTGCTTTGCATAGATTAGCAGCTACTAAAGAGATACGAGACTATAGACATTAATCTGTTAAAGATTTTCATGAGGTCGAAGGTGCAATGTCAGAGAGATGCTTTGCTGCCATCTCTCTGGGAACAGTAAAATGTAACGGGAGAATAAGGAGTAAAATGGCATTCAGCTTTCAGATATTAATAGTTTTGGGGAAATCTCTGTGATTAGGTCAAGCCAAATAAGCAACTGAACATGTCCAGTCTAACTTGCTCAATTTCTTCTCTTTTTTTCTTGCTTTCCTCCTCTCTCCTCTGCTCCCCAGTATCCTCTTCTCTTATTTTTAAAACTGAGTTTTCTGATTTCCAGATGCAACTGCAATATAAAGTAGAAATAAAATGAGGCAGTTAGTTAAATTGTTGAAGCCCATAATGCCTCCACACAACCCCTAAGAAAAAGGGTGTATCATCCAACTCTATTTACCAGTTATGGGTCCCTGTTGGTGTACTATCTGTAAATAGAAGAGTAGCTCAGCTTATAAATTTTTTAAGCATAGGATACACAAAGGAAGCTCGACAGTTTCTGTAGAGTCACTGGAAAAGCTTGTGGCACTGGTCAAATCCAGCTTATTTCTTAAAGATGTACAGCATATTGAGACTGCAGACATCTCCTCTCATAGCCTGTGAACCTACAGCTCCCACAGAGAAGACCATTTTTATCTCCATTGTTCCCTTCGGTCTTCCTCACCTCAGTGGATTATTTGCCCATAAACATGCCCTCTCAATGACCAGTTACATGGAGTCCTTACAATCTCTGACCTTTTTTAGACCTCTGTCTCACAGCAGTGGCTTTTCTGGACTCTCCACATCTTCCACGCAAGGAGAGCAGTACATCTATGGAAGAAGATGATGTTGCTCCCCTTCCCAAATCTTCACCTACACCAAAACTGCTGCTCCTTCTACCACATAGCTACTCCTACCAGTGCATAGGTAACTCCCTACCCAGCCCTGTTGTTCATCCCTGTGCTGCAGAAAACCCTCTGCCACTATAATATACTGGGGAAATTTTTGTTTAGTTGGAGGGTGAGTGATGTTGAAATCACAAATGTCTCTTCAGTGCATAGGATGGAAATATGAAATAATTATTTGATGGCAGTAAAATGAGTGGTGGGTACCTATGTAGAGTGGTACAATGTGGCAGTGATGTTAGATGTTGAGAAAGGAAGGAAGTATTTGAACGAGATCTATTACATACTGGTTGTACATGGTCAGTTTTGGACACATGTAGCTAGCACCTTCATTTTAAGATTTTCCTCTATTTCCTTTCTATTCAGAATCTCCCTGGATTCACAACAGCTCTTGAGGCTGAGGTGTAAACAACTCACCTTTCATCATGTATTTCCCTTGGATACCTGCTTTACTTTTGTTTTGCTAAACCCTAAATTTTGGTGTCTTTGTTTTCCTCCTCTTATGGAATGGCTTTTCAGTGCTTATCCTTAAGTAATAGTCAGTAAAGGCAAATTATCTTAAATCAAGCAAGGTTTATTTAATTTAGAAAATAGGAAATAGAAAGAAAATCAAACTAAATGAAATGAAAATGGAATAATTCATATCTAATCTAAGGTCTTGCTCAACAGAATGATTCTTTTAGTTATGCTCTTAGAGTTGAGCAGCAGTACTTATTACAGGTTAGGGGTCATTTGTCCCAAACCGACAACTTCTTTAGGCCCTGCACGCACAAAGTCTTAAGAAAATGTGACTACTCACATCCATTTCTGCAAGACATTTGCTTTCTTCATAACACCTGCAGCTGAGCCCCTCTTTCCTCAGTTACCCTTACCACTTTGCAGCTATTACTGGTACGTGCTTGCTTATCCATATTTTTTTATAAGAACGTGGATATCAGGTAGTGCCAGGTTAGACTTTTCTGCCACACAGAGACAATATATTTCTCAATTTATTCACCCTTTAATTATCTTAGGCTGCCTTTTTATTAATATGCAATACACCACTGTACCCCATATTAATGAAGCTTATTATAGGATCCTGATAGAAAGCTTTCCAACTTCCTTCCAATTAATATGCGGTGCTTCAGAGGAATCCTCTGAATATGGGTAGGTGTTTGGCAATTGCACGTAACCTTTTTTTCAGGCAACTTCACTTAAGATGTCCTTGTTAGATTAAAGACTCCTCAAATGCTGATTACCCCCTCCGGTTGGTTTCTTCATTGTTTTCCAGACAGAGTAGTTGCTTTCATATATTTTGTTTAGGTTACAGCTTAAAAGTATCATCTTGGTTTAACACTTTCAATTTATGTTAGACAAGCTAGTTTTAGATTGTCACATGTAAACCAGTGATTCTTAATTAGATACATAACTGCAGGCAAAAAAATGTAGGTAGTCATGCAGTAGGTGAGAATTATGTCCTGGTAGAGGCTGTCCAGTGCCTCTCAGGGAAGGAGAACTTGGCAGCAGGCAGGGCTTTGTATTTACACAGAGAACAAATCAGAATGGATAATAATTTCTTCTTCTCAAACTTCATGCCTTTAATTTAAATGGTAGAACAGATCTGATTTTTAATGGTTGGACATTATTAGTAACCCAGGTAAGACTTTTGGGAGCTGTAATCATCTCCAAGTAAGTTGTGATAAACCTGGAGGCTTAGGGGACATATCATTTAAGCTTCACCATGCATGAAAGGATTCTCATCTTCCAGGAGAGGGGAAGAAACCTGTCTCCAATACTAGAAATAAAAAAATATTGAGAAAACTTTGGTGATTCCCTCCCTTCTTGAAAAGGCCACGTCCAAGCTCCATAGGAAATGCAACGGTGAAATATTGCTGGAAGCTCAGGCATAAAATGAGTGTTAGAAAAGCTTGTTTCCAGAGAGAGGAAACCTGCCATCCGCGTGATGAATCCTGGCACGTTTTGGTTCCACAACAAAGGAGAACATTTACATCAGTGCAGCTGCAGCGTTTCACCTGCTGCTGAGCTGCTTTCTGCGTGCACTTCAGAAAGCCTTGCCTGATAGTTAGAGCAGTAAATGGAGGAAAGTCATCACCATGATAGTGCTGGGTTCTAACACCAGCACACTGCACAGCTTGTGAGAGCCCGGAGGTTTTGAGCATACCCCCAGGCCTAGAAGTGCTTGTGCATTTACCACAACTGCATAACAAAATTTTAGGGCACAATCTCCTATGTAAGCACTTTCTTTTTGTAGCAATTCCCTCTGCAAATTTTACACAATGTTTGTTTATGACCTACCCTGCAATAGTGTCTTTAGTGCCAAATTCGTCCATTGTCCACACTAACGCCAAGAGTACCCTGAGGTGCCCCCGGGTGCCCCACCTGGCACCCCGAGGAGAAAATCTCAAATACATCCTGTAATCAGGGGCATTCTCCTGGGTGCGGTGGATGCCCTGGCCTTGAAACCTCTGCCCCAGGGAGCACCTTGAAGCAGTGAGTACCAGTCCCAGAAAATTTTAGGGCATAACCTGTATCACCTTGCACTTAAGCCACACCTATGGTTGCTGTGTCCCCATCCACAGAAAGCTTCTCCACAAGCTTCATGGGATGAGGCACAATAGGAGGAGGCACTGACTGCTCTGCCCATGCTCATCGTCATGTACCTGTCTGTTTGTACACCAGGGAGGGTGGAGCTTTCCTCCAGCCAGAGTGGTCATCAACCTCTTATCATTGTAACAGCACAGCAGGACTACAACTATACCGAGAACATTAGGTCTAGAAAATTGTGCGCTAGAATAAACCCAGTTCTAGAAAGTCCTCCACAGAAGGATCATAATTAAGTCCTTAGCAGTATGTGGAGTCCCCTTAAGAAGCCAGCCTGCTCACCATTAGGGTAAAGACCTGCTCCCCAAGACCTGCAAGTCAACTGCACCATTGGGCCACTCCCTTGTACAAGGGCTGCCTTGCAAACACCTCATGAATGGGACTTGTGGGCGTACTGGCCTAAGGGTGGCCAGCAGCCTGGGGAGCTTCCTTTGCTCACAAGGTCTCCCTCATTCAGGCTTACCTTGTAGGCAGTCGTTCTGTAGCTACTGAGAGCTGTAGCCATAGAGTTATTTATGCCACCGCATTCTTGGCTGCAGCTTCTGTTAGAGCTTCGCTTGCAACCATGCTGACTTCTCATGCTGAAATCTGTCAAAACACTTCCCTCCTTTATGGTAAGAAAGCTCGCCAGTATGAAATGAACTGATTTTGTTGCTGCTCAGAGCTACCCGCATAACAATTTAGACATTTATGTGCAATATAGTGGTCTTGAAGAATTGTGTTGTCTCTGCAGTGGAAAGGCTTGCTAGGAGCATCTGCAGAACAGAGAGTGAAGTCCTTCAGTGGTGAAAACCACTTGGTTTCATTTGAATTCAGTATAGATTTAATTGGTTGAGAATCTAACTTAAGATGCACTCATATCCCTCCCTCAGTGAACAAAATATTAGATAAATAAATTATAACAATATATTCCTGTAGGATTATTCTGCATCCAATTCTAGGATTGTTACCAAGAAGTAATAATTAGTGCAATGGCATCATCATACTAATTTGTTTTGTTCTTACTTTTCTACACAAATAAAGTCAGCCTTGGTCCTAGAGAGCTTACGACAGGAGGCTTTGCTTCTGCAAAGGCCAGTGCCCCCTGTCTTGTTTGAAGCATGTAAATGCCCCTGCTGACCCGGAGAAGTTGTTTTTAGTAAGATTTCTCACAAGCTCAGGAGTGATTACAGGCAGCGTTGGCTGTAGAAGATACACACTGATAAAAGATGACACTGGGAAACTCAAGGGATAGTGCTGACTTGCTATTTTGTTGGCTTTACAAATTATAGTCTGATGGAGCAGATATAAGACAGTGTTGCTTGGCAGGCTGCAGAATGAAGAACCAAACCAAGCAAAAGCACGAATAGAGGAGCAGCCGAAGGAAGCTACAAGCCGTAGCAGAATGGCTAGGGGTAGCAGAGTAGCCATAGCTCTGCACCTGGAGCCGCATAGCTGCGTTAGCATGGTGCAGCGCTCAGGCTGCTGAAGCCATCCTCCCCGCGTGGCTTATGGCTCCAGGGTAGGGATGCGCTGACACGACCAGAGTGCTCTGATTTGAGAGAACACTCCAGCCACCTTGGGATATGGGCAGAACAGGCTGTCTCAAAAGCCTGTAGACATGCTCCTGGGTAAAACCGAAATGTTATGATTGGGGTAGTTAATGATAAGCTGTAGCGGAAAAAAAGCACCAAATCTTGATAGCAGCTCTCAGGTAGTAAATCAGAGTAACAGCACAATAGAGATATTATGCAGAAATTAACATCTATTGGAAGTATTGTTTAAAAATAAGAAATAAATTAATATCTGACCAGAAAAGATGTTTCTGAAAGTTTGAGGCAGGTTGGATACAGTAAACCTTCAAGCCTATTTTTAGTGACAATAATAAATCATTAACAATAGGAAGGTTCTTAGCAGATACCTGAACGCATTCGGGCACTCTATTAAAAATATTTAATGATGTCATTTACTCAAGACCATGCAGTGACCGAATTCTATGGGTGTGCAAAAGCTGGGTGGGGAGAACTGAAGGAGCTGTTCTCCATCTTTGGGCTCCCATCATGAGTGGTTCTTCTGATGAACTGCAAATATGTGAGGAAGACCCCAGTCTCACCTCTTTTCCCACTAGCCAGATGGGCTGGTGAGACGAATCACCTGTACTCCCTGAAGATGTGACTTAGACACATGGTTGGGTGCAGAATTTTTCCCAGTCCCCCCAGCTCTTGGCTAGGAGATGAGGAAAAACACTTCCAGCCTGATGCCGTGTTGATAGACCCATCCTTGTCTGCACCAAACCCCGCAGCCAAGATTTGTGGTATTTCACACAGACCAGAGACACAAAACTTTTGGTCCTATTTCCAGCCCAGTGATTCCTGAGTCACACTTTGCATCTACTGTTAAGATGAGGACATTACTGGCTTATCCTTCGTATGGATGGAGGTACCTGACCTAAGTTCATGAATGGCCTCAGCATGGCATGGGCGCTGGTGTGAGCGCAACCCTGCTGCCTCTCAGCTGGAGGTGGTGGGCATCCCACGGGTGCAGAGCAGACGTGGGCTCCTGTCCTGGCTGCCTGCACCTGGCTGCCGGAGCACAGCGCCTCGGTCGTCTGTTCAGCCCGTGAGGGACAAAGCTCTGTCCCTCGCAGGCTGTGCTACGGCTCCCATTATCTTTCAAGAGGTGGATTTTGTTCCCCTTCCCTCAGTTTTCATGCAGACGCTTTCAAGAATTCGGAATTATTCCTTTGCCAGTTAAACACTAACAATAAGAGCTTTTCAAGGTTAGCAACACAATTTGTGAAAATGAGCAAACTGTTGGGAAGGCTTCACTCCACTGTCTAAATTAATAAGACTTAGTATCAGCAGGTCACATCTGCTTTCAGTGAATCAGTAGTTATTTTGCCATTGACTTCGCAAGAAGTAGGATTGGGTCTGTACTTGCTATTTAAAATAAACAAAACTATATATTAAATTAGACTTCCACTGCTGCAGAATGTTGCAGGAAAGTAAAACCGATACCGTTAAATTACAGATAAAGGGGGAGAGTCCAAAATTTCCAAAATGTTCTCTTTTTCTTTTTTAACGACTGTCATTATATTTTGATGTGTTTAATAATACAGCAGAGGTTAAATGAAACATGAAAAAGGGATGTACATTAAAATTGAGATAACTCTTCCTTCAGTGAAGTGGAACCCAGCAGATGTAGCTGCACACTGTAATTGCTGCCTGTTTCCTGTCAGTCTGATTAAGTTGCATTGTCCCTGCTCCAAGTGTAAGAATCAGTGGCTTCCCATAGGGCACAGCATGGGACAACTGGCTTATGCAGTCAAATGACTATGTGCACCTCCTGCTTGTCCTGTTAATGGTATAGACAGACAATATACATTGATGACTTATAAAATCAATAGGCTGTGTAGTGTGGTAGAGGCACAGTCCCTTTCGTCTTACCGGCACTCCAGTCAAGGGCCAGGATTTTTGGTAGAGTTAAATTCCACAGTTCAGGAGGCCAAAAAGCCCCAGTGCCTGGCAGCTCAGGCTTCGCTGTATTTATTTTGTTTCTCAAGAGTTATTATGAAGCTTCTAGTGTTGTTCTTTCACTCGTTTCAAAATATAACATTGTTCATTCTGTTCACAGTTATTCATGTTTTCCTTTCTGTAATAAATCCCTACTTACAGGATTAAACCGCTAATGGTAAAATCCAGTACCTATCTGGGGAACGCGAGGCCAGATTCCCAGCTGCTATAAATTGCAGGAGATCCACTGAAGCCAGTGGGGTTACTCTGATTTACAACAGCTGTTGGACTTGCCTGAGAGGTCCATAAAGTGATATTTTGTTTTTATTCCATTCAGAAAGAATGTGATGTGCCTCATTCAGCAGAGCATTGCCCTACTTTTGTCCCGGAGTAATTCTGCTGCTGTCTGTGACATTACATCAGTGCAAAGCTTCGGTAGCTTGGAGGTGAGGCAGGGCTTATAATTATTAACTGGTTTTTACAAGTGGCCTCCAATTACTTACCACTAAATTGTATATGCGGTGGCATATTCATATGTCTGCATTTAACTGTAGGAGCAAAACTGTGCTTCAGCATGGGAGGAAAGTCAGGTTGTGCTTACAGAGCCCCGACAAAGGTGAGGAGGTGACACCCAGCCGAGCAATACCCGCTCCTTAGGCACCCCTACCCCAGTGGAAGCCTGAACCCCAATTTAGATGTTCTGGTTAGTAGAGAGAAGATTTGGAGCTTCAGAGAGAAGGGGATCAACCAACGCAGCGTACCGAATAGGGCACCACCAAATACCACCGGTGGGGAAAAGCCAGCAGCGGCGTATCCGAAACGCCAGCCCTCCCGGGGCGTGTGGGCTGGTGTGAGCGGGGCAGCGAGAAGCGGCAGCTCGGCGCGGGGCGCCTGCCCGGCAGGCACGTCTGGAAGGTGGAAGGCCGCTGGCGTGACTCCGCTGGGCGAAGGGAAGCACCCAGGGGAATACCTCACTTACAGAGAATTTTTGGTGGCTGAGCAACTTGAACGCTTTGCATACTGAGTCACCAAATGAGCTTAGCTGCCTTCACGGTTAGCAACAACTGGGCGGGAGGGCTGTGGATTATGATTTGGGATTTAGGCATCTATCCCGTTCAAAGTTCCATTTTGGCGCTTTAATCCCTGGTTGGATCTGGGACCTTGCTTTCTAAAAATGGAAATTAATATTAGAAGTCATTCCTTAACACATGTTTATTTTCCAATTTATAGAATATACCTATTACACTCTCCAGACACATGTGCTTGATTATAATGATTATCATATGTATTTCTAAGGCACTCATCACCATAATATCAAATGTCATTATAGAAATTATGAAAGAACATCAGCATTTCTTCCAAGGAAGAAGCCAGTTTCCTCTTTTCCCACCACATTAGTGAAATCACAGAGATTAAGCTGACTTTATGCCACTTTTGTCCCAGCTCAAGACAAAACAACCAAGTCCCCAGTGAAATGTGCAATGTGCACCTGAAGCCAAGCCCTCTGCAAAACTGTGTAAAAAGGCCTGTAGCTGTGCAGAGAAGCACGCTCCAAAATTGAGGCTGTCCACCGAGCCCCACTTTCTCCCCTGCTCACCCCAGCCAGCGTGCACACCCACAGCTGATGGTATTTTTTGGGAGGAGGGTGCAGGAGCTGGGTGATCAGGAAAGCACAAGGACAAGGAAGTTCTGGGCCCAGCTGTTAGCGTTACAGACCCTGACTTGAATCCTGGTTGCTGCTGCCAGGGACATTTCTTGTTCTAGTACAAAGATTTCTCAATGAAAATTATAAAGAACTTTTTAAAGTTTATAATAGAACTGTGGAGAAAAAAACAGCTTAAAGTCTCGTCTAAACCGAGGGCTGTAACCACTTGGTCTAGACTCACAAGTGCCCTTCTCTTACTGCTCCAGGAACACTTGCGTATTTGGCACAGGTCAGGAAGAAACTAAGATGCCAGTGTAGTTTCTTACTTGACACTGTATGCATCTTCCTAGAGGTGGAAGATATAGATCTGGATTGTTACAGAAGAGCCAAGACTTTTGATTTCATTATTTATTTTATTTAACCTACGGCAGAAGAGGGAAACATCTGTAAATGACGTGGACATCTGACTGTTCCAGGAGACCTGTCTGATTGGTCGGGAAGGCATGTGGAGCACTTCAAGCCTGCGTGTGTCCGGCAGCGGGGAGAGGGGAGCTGCTCCAGGGTGGAGGCTGAGCAGGAGCCGTGGGGGACCCAGCACGCAGTGCCCTCGCCAGCCCCGGTGGGACCGTGGTGGGGCAGCCGTGGCGGCAGCCCAGGCGTGGTGGGGCAGCCAGGCCCCTCCAGGGAGCCAGGCCGGGAACATCTGGGGATGGTGCTGGGGATGGGGTGGCCCATGGCAGCAGGTGCACGGGCAGGTGCAGTTAGATGTGTTAGAGCCCTCAGTGCTCTGACAGGCTGCTGCCATGTATATTCTCCAATATTACCTATTTTTGTCCTTATTGAATAAAAAACCACATTGCGTGTTTTGTTCTTTCTGAATGGCATCACCTGTCCACATCTCAAGCTTTGCAACCCAGCTTCCCGCAGCTTGTAGGGATTTAAGGTCTTGGCTTTGGCCACTACTAAGCAGAAGAGCCCCTTGAAATCCAGACGGATATGTCATGTCTCTGTGACGTGGGGGTGAAGCAGCAGGGAGCGTGGAGGCTGCATTTGGATTGCTGACTTAGACTTTTTTTTTCTTTGCACCATTTATGTGATTATTTTTGTGCTTCATATGCTCAAAAATCCCTGGGAAAAAGAAATAATCTTTTTTCATTTTTGCTTTGCACGTCACTTTGTAAAAAAACACTTTGGTGTCTTTAGACGGCTTTAAACCCACCTGTTTCCTCTGTAGAGCACAGATGAGGAAACAGGCATGAGCACCCAGCCCAGCATAGACTTTCGGGTTCAGGAACTTCAAGTGAAACTAAATGTATTGGTCCCACATCTGGGAATAGTTTTTTAAGAAGGATTTTCACTCTCAAAGTAAAAGATTTATTTTGCTCGTGGAAAAATGGAAGGAACCCAGGGAACTGTGTGTTCCTTTTGCTCTAGCAGTCGCTGCAGCAGGGCTCCTGGTGCCGCTCGCTGCGGCGCTCTGCCTCCATGCATCCAGATCATGCCAGCAGTGCTCAGGGGAAGGAGTTACCTTGAAAAAGAAGGGACCAAAACCAGAAGGCAACTGAACTTATGGGGCTCCACATCGCCGCCTGTTCCCTCCTATCTTGACATGCTAATGTGGACACTTGAACACTTCTAAGGTCACTTGGATAATCTAATACTACTCAGGATGCTATCTAGCTGAGCCAGGAACTCTTATAGGGATTTAAACAACATCTATCTTCATTATTTTACACCCTCATGTCTGTATGATTGATTCATGCTAAATTTTGTCTAATTGCTCAGAAGGTCTTGAGGACTGACATTTGGAGAGAGGCAAATGGGATCTCTGAGCTCCCCCTGCTGCTCTGCCGCACGCAGCCAGCTCCGCCGTTGGCCTCACCGCCGTGCCCGGGCACCCAGAGCCTCGCCACTGGCTCTCCTGGGCGGAAAAACACCAGAATAAAAACAATGAGCTGTTTGCTAGGTGGACGAGAACAGGGGTGGGTTTAGAAAATCTAGTTAGGGTGTCACGGAGACTGGGAAGCCACGTCTCGGGCGGGGGAGAAATGCCGAAGCTCTGCTTTTATGGGTGAAACCTTTTAGTTCACGTGTGTACGTGAGGCTGTTTGGAAAGTGGTTACTCCAGCCGTGAAGGAACTGGTTCCCCTGAGGGCACATCACTCATCTCGGTGGTACAGAGCTCCTGTGGATGCAGCTGGGGCAGGATCAGGCCTCACACCACCCAAATAATTTAAGACAAAGAGCTCATGCAGATGGGCTTCAGTCAGGTTACCTAACGATGCCGTTCTGGTAGCAGGAAAACATGTGCTTAAGCTGTGTTTAGGTGCTTAAAAGCAAGACAGAAATCTGCAGAACTTTCTCTTTCTTGCTTAAACCCAAGAGAGGTGGTACTCTCTTCGCTTTGGGTTTTAGGGACCCCTTAGGGGGCTTTGGGTCCTTAAAACCTAAACCGAAGAGACTGCCACCTCTCTTTTGTCCTGTACGTGTGCAGCAGTGGTGTTGGGGCTTGCCTGGATGGCCAAGGTCATCCAAGGTCAGTTTTGCAATCTGTGATGCAGGGAGTGCCCTGATGAAGCTTCTGGCTGGGTTGGGTTGGGTGGCTGCTGTGACCCACCTAAGACACCCAGCACGCCAGCCACCACCAGGTTTGTTGTATGTGCTTAAGCTCGTGTTTCCCCAGTTCAAAGGGGGTCAAATGATATTATATTTCCAGGGCAGAATCTCAGCTTTCCAGTTCTTTGTCCTCTGCACAAAACCATGTTTGTTTTTATCTTAATCCTGTGCATGCTTGAAAATTATAGTTGCTGTTATTATTTTGAACTAGTATTATATTTTTCTGAACAGATGTGCTTGAGCTATCTGGCAAGTGTTTCATGGATTTTTATTTTTGTTCTGTTTCATAGTTTTACTTTAGTTAAAACATCTGGATGTTTCAACTGTGGATGGGCGCTACTTATAAAACAAGAAATACTAGTAAGAAAAATATTAAAATAATTTAAACTATTTTTAAAATTTAAATAAGTTCTGGAAGGCTTCATTTGAAATGTGAGTACTATTAACCTGTTATTGGATGTAGCCTTGAGAAATTCACACGTTTGATTTGACAGGTAGTTTATTTTTCTTTGTATTGTTTACTCAGGCCCTGGTCCAGGAAAACATACATGAGCACTTGGCTTACTGAGAGCAATGAAAGGTTTCATTAATTTTTAGGGAATTAATTTCTTGTTTAGAATAAGCACATCCTTGAGAATGTTTGAGAAATGAGTCCCTCTATGCTGAGCAATGTCCAGAGCACAGCATGCTGGAGCATGCGAGGATGCACCACCTCACTGTGACCTTCACCTGTGCTCTTGCCTCTGAATTTACCTCCCTTGGAAGGAAAATGTGTTGTGATCAGTGTTGTCTTTCCAGGATGGGTAGAAATTGTCAGTTCTCCCATACATAGAAGATGATGTTAACCTTGTGCTGACGAGCAAGCTCCCTCGTCTTCCCCACCACTCAGAAGGCTCAGCGGTGGGCAGCTATCACCAACCCCACCAGCCCTGCTAGGGATGTTGTGTCCGGCACCGTTACTGTTAGTGCTGGTGTCAAACAGCACAGGACCAGCACAGATCAGTGGTAAGACTCCACCTCTCTGGATGTAGGGACACTGGCATTTGAGCTCTTACCAGGAGCATGCTTTTGAAGTCAATCTTCCGGCTGTACTGTGCATGTCGTGCACTGCGATTAACGCTGCTTGGTGACCTTGCAGCGTGGAAACCCGATTCTTAGGATTTAAAGAAAGATGTGAACCAGAAGCACTCCTAACACACTCCAATCGCTCATGGGCATTTGATCCATACCCCTATATTAGAGATAATGGCGATAGATATAGTATATACATATATACATGTATGTATGTTTTATAGATATTGAATCCCCAGCACCATTTGTTTTGATCTATGGATCTTATGCTGCATTACAGTCCTTTTATTACACACTACGTAGCTGTAGTCTCTAAATACTAAAGCAGAGTCGTGGCAACCTGAACCTGCTATGAATCTCTGCAACCCATCCACAGGTTCCTCATTGAAAGGACCAGCATGGCATGTTGGAGCAGTGTAGCACCACGGGGGTGTGCAGAATGATCTCCATCAATAGCAACAGCAAGATGGCAAGTTCTGCTCTTTCTTTTTTTGTTTTTTCTTGGCTGCTGCCAATGGGTAAAGCTCTGGCCCAGCCCTGGGCCTACCTCCATGCTTCCTCTCATCAGGAGTGTGGTCAGATATCCTTCTTGATTAAGTTCAGCAAATCAGGGCAGTTCCTTAGGCTATGAGGTACCATGAAACATCCATGCACCAACAAGCAAGTCCTCTATCATTTGGAAACAACAGCCACTGCATTTCTGTGTCTCCAATCCGCAACCTATTTCTTCGCTGTAGAGACAGCCTGATGAGTCTTACACTTCCGACAGTGCCGTACGTGCACTTGGGTAGCGTTAGCCCTAGTTTTTGCAGGCATAAGTAGGGCAACCGAGTGGGGCCTGGCCTGGCAGTAGTAACAGCCCCAGAGGACATAGAAATGATTGGAAAACATTCTGCTACAACAAAAAGGAGAAAAAGAGAGGGGTCTGGGAGGAGGACAGGAGGTTGCAAAGGCAGGGAAAAATTATTTTTTTTAATTTTGCTTCAGGGTCTGGAACAGCACTCAGTTGCCCTGGACGGAGGTGAGGGGAGAGGGAAGCAAAAGGTGGAAATAAGTACATATTTGTGCCAACGGATGACTAGATAGAGAGAAAGACACAGCAGAAAGCAGTATTGCAAGGCAAATATGCTACAGGCTCTCGACATTAACTAGTCATTATTTACACACTCAAATATCTATGATCCGGTGCATGGACACAAAAGCTGTGGAAAATATCTCCATTTTCAAACAGAGTTTTAATTATTTGTAAAGACTTCAATTGTTCAACAGATAATGTCATGGATTGGTCCTCACAGTGTGAAGTGCAACCGTCCAGAACCCCCACAGTATTATAAATAGGCTTCGGAGCTGGGATTGATTGATGTTTGGCATAAAATCTATTCCTCTGAGCATGTATATTCCTTCTGTTCACCAGTTTCATACAAATATACTTGGGCTGATTTTTTATTCAAATCTCCAATTTATGTAGGGTTTAAACTGTTAAATATTTAAAGCCTTTTTCATCTTTTTTTTTTTTCCCTCTTTTCTGTTAGAGGTAACTAAATCTTTTGCCTAACACAAACAAGACTCAGAGATTTAGCACATTCCTGTGGGGGAGAGAAAGGGTTTATTAATTATATTGAGACTCAAATAATATGCTTCCTTGACACTAATGTTCCATCAGTTCCAACCGCAAGTATCCTATGGGATAGCTTTAAAGCCTTTTTCAGGATCTAGATTACTGCATTTATGGCTCCATAGAAGAAAGAATTTAATGAACGGCACTCTGAGTTTGAAAAGAGAATCTGAGATAGAGTGATATCAAGGTATAAAAACTATAACAATGAGGAGTTATTTCAGGGGAGTCTCTGGGACACCGTAATGAAACATCAAATAAAAATAAGTATAATGTACCTTTTCAAGAATCTACATAAATATCCAAGACTCCTCGGATGGAGAATTCGTCCTTGTTGCACCTTGTCTGCCTCTGACAGCAAAGATCTCAGAGGAGTTGTGTCTTTTGTAAAATTTCTCTTTCAAAGTCTTATTTAAGTTTTCACTTATCAAATCAATACGCTCAAATATTTTTATTTTTTAATTTTTATGACATCAGTACTTTTGTTCCATACGCCCTTTTTTTGCTCTCCTAAGCTAATATATTTACATACCATCACCCTTGTGGTTATTATTAATTCATTTATGCATGCCTTTGTATTGCAGCAGCACCTAAGAATCGTAGTCATGAGGCAAGACCCCATTATGTCTTATTTATTATTTTTTGTGTTACAGTAAAATCCGGAGACATAGCTGAAGTAATGGCCATATTGTATAAATACTTTATCCACGCATACGGAAAC
The DNA here is from genome assembly GCF_000687285.1 of Phaethon lepturus. Classification (NCBI taxonomy): domain Eukaryota; kingdom Metazoa; phylum Chordata; class Aves; order Phaethontiformes; family Phaethontidae; genus Phaethon; species Phaethon lepturus. Next base: position 26,590 of record NW_010543341.1, read on the forward strand.
CTAACAAACACCCTTAACACATCGATAAGAATCGCAAGAGAAAAATAAAACAACCTGATGTGTCTGCACTGTAACTTCTGGGGGCTTCAGAGGCATTGGAGGAGTTCCCCCTGGCCAGAGGAGACCTGTGAGCCCACATGCTCTCCTGTCTCGGCTTCTCCCTTGCCCCAAGCTACCCAGCAGGAGTTTGTTATGGAAGTACCCCGGGGCTGAAACCAGAGCTGATGAGTGGTGCAATGTACGGGTCATGTCAAGTTGTCTTTAGAAGCATTCCTCACCGTCCGAGGAGGGGGCCGGATCCCCCACACCTCACTGTACAACGCCGTCACTGCCAGCATCACCAGAATCTCAACTCGTCAGAGTAGCAGGACTGATGAAAGACATGCAAAGTGTAAGAATAACAATATCAGCAATTTAAAAACAAGCAGTATTAGGGTTTACAAGCAATCAAACTTTAAAAATTGCTTTGCTTAAAGCCCATTAAACAAAGCAAAACTCTCTAAATCAGTAAATATTAAGTTGTTGACAGCAAACAGAATATCATCGGAAATTCTAATTTCTGAACTTCCCACAGATAAAAAATACACAGCTTATCAGTTATTCAAGGATCAACATTACCCCAAATTGGTTTGGGGGTGCCTGTTAGACAGGTTTGTAGCATAAGAGAAGCTAAATAGATTAGACCTGAAGAAAAGGTGGAGGAATGTTAGGGAGGAAATCAGGCTGCAGGTTTTGAAATTCTTGCCTAAAAGCAGGCTTCTGGGCTCCTGCTTCAGCATTCAGATAATTAGGCTGAATTTTAAAAGTGCTGAGAATTCAAGGGAACTGAAAAATGCTCCCCTTTGATGGATACCAGACCATCATCAGGTGTCCAGTTCTGGCTTCGAACGTCTTATTTACCATCAATAAATTGTTGCATTATTTAGTGTCCAAAACACATATATAATTTTAATTGTACAAATATAGACTTCTTAAGCTCAGTTTTTCTCTGTGTATGAAACCCGTGCAAGGTCAGCTAACCACTCAGTAACCAACAACAGGGGAAAATAGATGTTACAATGCTCAGTGAAAGCTTAAACTAGGAATTAATTTATATATTGTAGCATTTGACAAACCTCAGTTCCTGATGTCTCACGCTCAGCCTTACTTTATAGTCACATCTGTTAGTTTAAAGCATTTTTAGTTTATTGAAGAAGCCTTTACAAAGAAAAAACAGATGATGAAAATCTCATCTGTCAAAACTGTTATTAAAACCGGTAACAGTGTGAGGTTTTGTTTAAATTGAAAGCATCATTTATTTTTTATCAAACATTTTATAAACAATAACATTTGAGAAGGATTTGGGGGACCTGGAGAGCCCTCAACAAAATGCAGCTCATTATGTTGCTTTGTTTAATGTGCTGCTCAGAGATAAGCAGTGGATGCTTTCCATTACCTCAATGGGAGGTATAGTAGCTGGTGTGACTAGAGAGGTGGAAAAATCACCTGTGCACAAATGCACATTTATCAATCACAAAAAGAGTGGGGAATATCAAATGGCTGGGAAACGTTCACATCAAGTGAAAAGGAAAATGGGTAGAGGCAGGTTCTCAGACCTCTGTTTTTAAAGCTTTTTTGGCCCAACTGGGAGCCAAGTTTAAGGTTTAATTATCACAATGGAAGGTGATGATGAAGAAGGAGAGATTTGCCATCCCTCTCCAGAACAGGGGGTTGTAGTTACGGCCAGCGAGTGGAGAGGGAAATGCAACCCAAGGTTTCAGGGCGCACCCGTCCATCCCAGCGCTGCTGTAAAGCTAACACTAGGCGGTCCAACTCATCCCTCCTTCAGAAAGAACGAGGGGAAAGACAAACCCCTCTGCTGCACAGCCTGCTGCCCAGAGCTGCTTTGCGCGACCAGGAACGCCCTCAGCTGGCGCGGCAGGAGCCTGGGGCTGCCGGAGGCTGCGACGGCAGCGCTACGCTAACGGGAGCGGTGCGCAGGGAGGAGGGTAGCAGAGCATCTCTCATATAAAAGTTGCCCACTGAATGAGGATGTTGCAGTTTCTAACACGGCAGAGCTGATCGCTTAAATTGCACAGCCAAACCAAGAGTAATCTCACCTGGACAGATCTCTGCAGGTCGTCGCAGATTTCTGAATAGCAGTTAAAATTAGTCCTTTTTTCATTTCAGATAGTTTTGGCATTTCCACCTGCTCATTATTTCTCTATGAGCCTCAGAGTATGAAAATATGTGTGAGGTTTCTAGACTAAGTCAATTCTGAAATTCAAAAGCAGGCTAATGTACCTTTCCAAAAATGCTATGCCAGGCATTTCTAAAAGCTTCAATGTCTTCATCTTCAAAAACTCTGGAAAAAGAACAAAATTCTGGCATTTTTTTCTTAAACTCTTTATTGAAATATGAGCACTTCACACTTCTGTGAAACAGAAGTGCCTTTACCAGCCCAATCTGGGACAAGCTACTAGAAGTTCATAAGGGTAGGGGATGTTTTTTTGGCGGAAGATATCACACTAACATCACAAATACTGTCTTTCCTGCAGGATTACTAAATGGGGTTTAAATGAGTCAAAACAAGGTTCACAGAACAACTTTTACATCGCAGAAAACTAAGCAAAAGAACATTTACAAACAAAGCAATTGACTTTGTTGATCATTTTAATCCCTTGGCTGCTGTTCCAAACATTTATGGTTGAATTAAACTAATGATGGGAAGATCTCAGAGGATTCAGGCTGGCAAGTGGGAATGGTGTTTTCCAAAACATTCAGCATTAACCTAACTCTGCTCCATTGAAGTAAAACTCCCATTGACTTCAATGGGAGCAGAGTTGCACCATTGCTGAACGCCCCTGCAGGAACGCAGAGATTCCCTTTTAACAGCCTGCGAGCCCTCCCACAGTGCTCGCTCTGCTCCGTGCCTGAAAAGCCACCAGCAGCCCCCAGAGCACCAGTATGTGCATATCTTGGTGCATATATTCTGAAAACAGGGATGTTTGGGATCCAGCTGTTCCTGTGTGGTTTCCTTGTATTGTTTTGCTGTAGAAAGAATGAAAGAAAAAAACCTGCCCTGAAAGTTTAGATATTTATTGCAAACTATCTGTTCTTTTTCAACCCATCCATAATTTGAGATCAGCCCACGCCTCCCTCTGTGGGACATGGACTTTTCGTATTTTATCTCCATTTATGGTTATTGCATTGTAAACATGCAGCAAGCAGAAGTTATCATTTGCATATCTCTGAGAATTAGCCAGAAAGCTTCTCTCTCCATGAATGATTTATACTGTAACCATAACAATTGAGTGTCTGCTCTAGTCTGAAATACCCTTTTAAAATATATGCCCTGATCTTTGACCTGGAAGGCAGAGCTGATTAAGATATGCACAGAAAACATTCAGTTATGAAGTAGAGATTATCTGGGGATCAAGTAGTGATAAAGAAAGAGCAGCAGAAAGATAAATACTGAAGGAGAACGCTATCCATTAACTAGACATGGGCTTACATTAGAATATTTTATCTAATCCTACTCCAAACTTTGGAATTTATATTCAAAATACTTCTGGTTTTAGGTACGGCTTTACAAAACCAGAATCTGATTCATGGGGTTTTGCAAGATCCGAAGTACTTAGTTTGCCTCTCAGTGCAACTGAAAATTTGATTTTTCCGAAATTAAATCAAGGCCTTATGACTGTCTTTGTTCCTGCCTGTTCCAATACCTTTGAGTTGTTACAGTGGCACTTTGGATCTGCTGAGGCACGTGGGATTTTGGATAGCTGACTTTTCCAGAGCTTACATTCATACATACATATACGCATACATATATATTAGAATTGTTTTCTTTTGCCAAGGACTCTGCCTCATGCAGATACATTGTTCAGAGCTCAGAGCTGTGTAGTGAAGGAAACTGCTGCCTTGGGACATTGTCCCCTTTGTTGCAAAAGTTGGAAAATAATGACGGGGCAGAGAGTAGGAAGCTGGTAATACACTTAAACCAACATTTGCAAAGCGGGTCATTAATTTCTTTCAAAGCTGGTCTTCAATCTCTTTCTTTCTCTCTGTTTTTTGAAAAAGCATGTGTGATACTAATTCATGCGAGAGGCCACAGCTGAAGTACTGGGAGTTCACATGTGACTCCAGTTAATGGGGTCTTGGCTTGGCACATGCGAAATACTCCAGGAAACAAAACATGGCCTTGGCCCTCCACTGGGGCATCCGCACGTGTGGATGACACTTGTGATGGCTTTGGAGCAGGGCAGAGTTGTTGAGATTGCGTGCTGAAGGTCTCTGTGTAGCCCTAGACATTTGTTGCAGAAGATGGCAGGTGTAACATGCACCCCAAGATAGGGTTCAGACACTCTCCACTGTACAAAGGCTTGCCAAGGGTAATGCTCTTCATCAGAAAGTGCTCCTTCCACAGAGTTTCTGCCTCATTAACTCATGAATTAGCTCAGCAGCTAAGTAGAGGTATCCTATTTGGTTATTCTGGAAAACACCCAAACACCATTTGGGGTGTGAGCTGTTACAGGAATGAGCCAGCGTTCTGGCTTAAAGAACTGCTCTGCTTTGGTGTTTTCTAGTTATTTCAACATCACCCTTATCACAAGCTAGAAAAGGTTAACTAAAATGATGTCTTTTCAAAACGCCAAAACACAGTTGCACTTGTAACAGCATCCGAGAAGAAATAGAATAGACCACAGTTCTGCCTCCTTATCCAGTGATCCAGCTGGCAGCCCATTTAGGCAGTTTTACCTAATTATGTGCTTAGGATCCCAGCTCTTACATCCTCCAGTTGCACTCAGAAAAAATGAACCTTGTCTGAGGTCACCTGTGTGCTTTTACACCCAGGTTCTTTTCTTGGCTTCCCTCCAGCTCCACTCAGGTTCCAATTTTATCCACGTGTCCTTTATCTGAGGTTATCTTCTTTCTCAGTGCAGTTAGCAGGGAGACTGAAAGCTCTCCCCGTTGCAGCACTGACCACTTTGGTACTAACTTCCAGACTGTTAATCTATTATAAAGTTTGTGAGACCTATGCTCAAGTTCTTGATAAAGCTTCTTCATACACAGAACCTTATATTTCTATAAAGTATGTAACTTGGCAGTCGCACGTCATACACAGACATAAATGATGCTGATGCAAGAAGGTCATTAGTGGCTTTGACTGAAGCCAGCTGTGATGGCAATCACTTTGCAGTGATAATGGTTTGGGATGATTGACTCTCAGGCTACTCTTTGGGAGACCATGCGATATGTTCTGCCTAAGAAAGATAGCATCAAAGACTGGCTGAGGTCCTATTTTGGAGGAAAAAGCACAGGACTGTCACAATACGCAATGAATCTTCTACTCTGTGCTCCTTGCCTGTAGTGAGTATAGAGTGTGTGTTAAAGTGCTGGAGTCCTTGTGGCATACCCTGGTCACCCTGTGAAGCCAGCTGAGGGAGAAGAGCTTTCAGGACTGATATTTCACTTGACTGGTGGTGTGGTTCAACCTGGCAGGCAGCTAAACACCACACAGCCGTTCGCTCAGTCCCTGCCCAGTGGGATGGGGAAGAGAATTGGGGGAAAAAAAGTAAAATTTGTGGGTTGAGATAAAGTCACTTTAATAGGACAGAAAGGAAAATAACAATAACAATAATAATAATAATAATAGAATATATAAAATAAGTGATGCACAATGCAATTGCTCATCACCCGCCAACTGATGCCCAGCCAGTTCCCAAGCAGCGGCCCCTGGCCAGCTTTCCCCCCAGTTTATATACCAAGTATGACGTCGTATGGTATGGAATATCCCTTTGGCCAGTTGGGGTCAGCTGTCCTGGCTGTGTTCCCTCCCAGCTTCCCGTGCCTCCCAGCCTCCTCACTGGCCGGCCAGCACGAGAAGCTGAAAAGTCCTTGACTTAGTGTAACAGTGTGTTATCGACATTCTTCTCATCCTGAATGCAAAACACAGCACTATACCAGCTACTAGGAAGAAAATTAAGTCTATCCCAGCAGAAACCAGGAAAACTCTTCACACAATGGTATGACTCATTGGAATGCATTTGTTCACATGAAGTTCAAATTTTTAATTTTAACAAAACAAAGGCAGTTTTTCATTGCTTTCTCCCACCTGCCAAAGCACACTTCCTAATCCAGTGTCTGATGCCTCAGTCAACAATTTAAACATCTTGTTAAAATTTCATCTAGCGAGCCCAGAACTTGCCAACAAGGCTTCTCGTACCAGCTCCAGACTGACTCACAAGCCTTTAACAAAATTACTTGGTGGGTTTACACCTTAATGGAGCCCAATAAAAGGAGAAGCAACACACTGGGATTTTCTGTATAACTCACATAATAATTTGCAAATGTTTTCATAGCCAAGCCTGTCTTATAAGCTGTGAAAAGACTGCTGGGCAAGAAAGGGTCTTCATCGTTAAAGATCTGCAGAGCATTGTCCTTTTCCTACTACTGCTCACTCCTCCAGTCTCATAGTGTCTGTAATTAATCCTGATTGTTCTAGTTTTACATTTTTGCACTTTAATGGTTAAAATTGTCTCTTCTAGCCTTTACAACACAAACCCACATGTTTCTTGGCTACTTTTCAGCTGCTGCTGATCATGGCCATCCACAGCTTGGATGAAGTTATGCAATCTTGCCAACACTTAATTGACCATGATCTGAAAAGCTGCTGCATTGTTCAGTTTAAAAAGTGTGGCCTCAACACGAGAGCCCTGCGTTTGTGCTGAATGCAGATTTCTGCTGGGAAGGCGCTTCCAGCAGAGGTTTGCCAGCACCCCTCGGATACAGCCAGTGCATGGAGATATTTTGCCTGCTTAAGATATCCAGTATGTAGAGGCTGAGCATGGCTGTGGCACAGAGCCTTCGCTCACCCACACAGAGCTTCGCTCCCACCTGTCTTTCTTAATTATGGTAACCACTGGAGACTGCTAGGTTTGCCTGTGATGCCAGCTCCAAGGTGCCTTTTCTCTCCTTGCTGATCTGCTCTGCTAGGTTATCTCTGACCTGCTCTCCTTGACTGCTGCTGACTGACAGACTTTGATTTTTAGCAGGCAGCAAAGAAATCTCCCACTTCTCTGGCTTTTTTTTTGGTAAGAATTAATTTTTGAACTCTTTGTTCCACCCCACTTTTGGTCGCTAAAATTTGTGGTGGGTTTTAAATGGTTACAGACCATTCGATATACTAAGCAACAACTTCCCTAGATTTAGTGGGATCCAAGAGATCCCTGGCTTTTCATCACAGATGATCTGTCATTTGCCAGGCTATGGTGCTTGTGTTTAATATGATTAGGAAGGCGTTTGGATTAATTTTCCGATGGCATGATGCACCGTGCTTCAGATGCTCTGGAGATGTAACAGGTTGGGGGACTTGCACTGGCTAATGACATATTTTAACTGGGTTTAGAGGATAAGGCCAACTCATGGTGTTTACTCCTTGCCGCTTGTGAAAGGTAACAGCAATAGAGGTGCTATCATTCACCCCTTTCTTTTCATTGGTTCACTCCTTAGCCTGTTTCTAGAGTCCAGAGGCAGATCTATGCAGTGCAAATCTCTTGGCTGTGGAAGCACTGCAGTAAGTCAGAGCATCTCTGAATGCGCGGTAACCTGGCTGGCTGCCGGCTCTGTCTAGAGCGCCAAAGGGAGACAGGACTTTCCCTGGGAGCTACGTGCAAGAAAAGCATATTTTCTGGTCTTCTGGTACTTTACATGAATCGCGCATTCTATCAAAAGATGTGATATAATCCCTATTTTAGGAAGCAGGCTATCAGATCCGAACAGCGTGGCTTCACAGAACATCCCTGGCTGCTAGGCACTACCTTGCCTCCAGAGCAGTAAGAGGCTATGTTCTCTACCCATAAATCTCATCCAACTTTAGTGCTCAACTTCTGATTTCTCAGTATTGAGTTTGGCTGCCTCCTACTTCTAACTTTCTATCCTTAGCACAATTCACAGGCTTTCAGCTATCTCACACTTCTCGCTCTCTAATCTTAGCGCCGCTTCTAACTATAGAGTGGCTTCAAGCTTCAGGGTCTCTCACTTTTGTTCGGGCTCTTTCTGGTACACAGCCAAGTAGGTGAAAGACTCGAGAAGGGGGAAGGGGAGAGCTAGCACTGCTTTCAGATGTTGCAGGCTGGAGCTAAACCTGTCTCAGTCGCCATCATAATTTTTGACACTTCCCAAGATGTGCAAAAGGGTTTGGCCATAAGAAGAAATCTATTTCTGCCTTGCTGATACCTGAACAAGCTGACATTGCGTCCGTGCTAGCAGTGTTCCCCGTTCTCTGGGAATTTTCCCAAGACTGTGAAGTTATCTTTTTCATAAAGATCCACTTAAGCAAATTTCATCTGTGTTCTGGATCTGGCTCATCATAGCCAGCTTGGCTGATTTCATAAGCCACAAGCTGCTCCTCTGTCAAGAGTCTTCCTGGTTTATCTCTATTTGTACCGAAGGGTGTCTATAGAGGTTGTATCAGCTTTCCTGAGTGATGCAGTTCTTCATCAAATAAAGGCTTCATATATGGCTTTCTCTTCCACGTGTTTCATTTGCAGACTTAGACTCAGCTCACTGAGGGGAAAAAAAAGATACATTGTCTTGATTTTTCTGATATTTTCCAATGTCCAATTTTCATATCCAAATAATAAAAAGAACCCTTCCGCCTAGTTCCTTCCCACCAAACAAGCCTAAACCTCAGCTTCATCTTTAAAACACTTCTACTTCAGGATGTGCTGTCAAGGTTAAGCCATTACTAAAATTAGCTCGCAAATATGTGTAAATCCTGCTGACTACCTCATTATATGGGAGGTACAGGTGTGGGCAGCACTGACTTGCTTCAAAAGAGAGAACTGAGAGTCAAGGTGAGACTCCTTGGTATGAAGAACCTCAGCCAGAGCCTGGAGGAAAGTGAAGGCACAAAAGTGGCAGGAGGATTTCCTTGCTGATCTTCCTGTTCCAAAGTAGGATAGAAAAGGAGTTGTGTGCTCTCTTTTCCTGGACAAGAAAAGTCAGCTGAGGTCAAAATACATGGATTAGCCAAAGTGACATCTTTTATCTCCAGTTTTGAACCAGTGGAAGTAGGAAAGTCCCAGCAAGAGCCACTGATGGGCTCAAGTGCAGAGCAGCCCCAGCTGGCAATGAGACAAACCTCACCTGCAGTGGTCAGGCAAAAGATCATGATCATGGTGAGGGGTCCGCCTGGTCAAAATAGCTGAGGAAGAGCTCTTGGGTGACAGAAAATATAGAACAAAGAGTACCTGTGTCCTGTAAGCATGAAGAACCTGAATTAAGGTTGCTTTACTTCCTAACATGGTTCTGCAAACTCAATGGGTTTTTTTCAGATTGTGAAAATATATATGGAGACATACTGTCTGGAGGGAACCTGATTTTTTAATTCTTCAGACCCTCTTGAGCACTTCAAGGAGCACAGAAGGAAGTCAAGTAGCTTAGCTTAATGAATAAAATAAAGCATTTGAGAAACAATGTCTCTCAAATAACCAGAAGGACCTCACGACATCATCAAATCATTAAAAATGAAATGAACGTCTTCCTGGCTTGCTTGTACTTACCTGAATTGTGATCCATGAAAGGAAATGAATTTGGCATGTCACAGTGAAGAGAAATGTGGATACAGTATGGATAATTCAACTCATTTTATATTTATGGGAATATTATGTGAGGTGCTCCAAAGCATTATAGCAAACGCCTATCTCTCATAACATGCCCATAAAAGAATCACCAGTTCAGTAATATTTCTTGACATGAAGTATTGATCACAGTTTGGAAAGAATGACAGATACTTGGAGATAACTGAAATGGGGGTAAAAGCAGAAATCTTTGTACAATCCCATGTGGTCAGATTTATCACAGCTGTCATTGGCTATGTGAAAATTAGTTGTTTTAGTCTAAAAAAATCCAGGTTCCCTCTATAATTAATGGAGAGAGATTGGACTCCTGAGAGGTGATTTGTCCTGACCTAAGACTGCTCCTGAAAATAGATGTGATAATTCCCCTCTTCTTGAGGTACTCACCTCTTCCATTTACAGCAAGAGGAGCTGAGAAGAGTGGCTCAGACCAGATGCCTAACTCCTATATGACTAAAGTTAGGTGCAATGAATCCCATCTGCAGATGGGTGAAGTAAGCAGAATACAGTCAGCTGTAATGAGTGGCAATGAGACTAGTTCTTGACATTACCGAAGGCCAAGTAAAGCTTTCTTTGATTTGGCAGAGCCAGGTTTCCTCTCCTTAGTTCTGTAATACAGTTATTTGCTACTTTTATAATTTCCACAGGCATATATCCATGTTCCAATTACTGAGATGACGTTTGCACCAGCATGATTCATGCTGTCAATTCCTGTCTCAAGTTAGTTTCAAGCTGAGTTTATTTTGGGAGCAGTGGATGCATACCTACCAGGAGTATGGAGGTACGGGAGAAAACAGTCTTCTGCCAACTGCAAAGACAGTAAAAGTTTGGGTTTCACATCACTAGAGAGCCAAAGTAGTGGTCAGGCATGAAAGAGGTGGACTTTCTGCCCAACCTTGAATAGCCTGTGTACATATCCACGTTCTTTACATACAGAGGTTGCTGGACGTGGCAATATTAACCAAATAAATACTGTAAGAGCTCTGTGTTTCCAAAGTTAACTGATCCTCCAAGTTCCTTGGTGGATAGTCGTAATTCTTCCCTTGAAAAGGCATATCCCAAATAACCTCAGTGGTGATTGCAGTCTCCACCTGGAAGACCTGTTCCTCTCTCTATGGGATAGATGCTCAGGTATTCACAGGGAGATATGGGGGGAAACAATGCTGGGGAGAGAGAAAAAGCGAGGGCGTGCCGGATGGTCTGAGCTAATCATCAGAGACTGACCTAGGAGAAGGTGATGTCATTTAGGTCCTGCTGCAATGGCATCTCGTATTTTTATTCTGCAATTATATTTGTGTGAAATACATAATAAAATACCAGGTATTTATGGAAAATACATGCACAGTCTTTGGGCCAGGAGCTGGGACACCTTCTGCAATTTGGCTGAGCCCAGAGCACAGCCCACAGCACGAGCTCGCTCTGCCTCTTTTCCTCTTGTCCAGGGAAGTTTGTGTGTTCCTGGTAGAGCAAAACAGCTTCAACGAGAGTGTGGAGACATCCCAGAACAGCTCACCAGCCCACAGCCGGGCAGCCACCCCGGGGTGCAAGGTGGGGCTTGAGCCCCCAGGCAGCGGGGCAGCAGGGCTGTACGGTACGGAGAGCTGTCTCCAGCAGGCATGTGGGAAGGGACGTTTGGCACACGGCAGACTCCAAGGCTGGCGCTTCGGTGCCCCAGCCCTTCTGAGCAGCCGTGGTTTGCACTTACAGAACAAAATCTTTTTGAAGGAACAAAATCTTTTGGCAGGTAAAAGTTTGCACAAAATCTTTTGGGCACTTGAATTGTTTCTGTAAAGAGGCACAGAGAAATGAGTTGAGTTTTTTAAATGTTAATCTGGGTTGGGTTGAGGTTTTGTTTGTTTGTTTTAATCTGGTTCCGTGCATGTCACTTCCAGTGTATTGCAGTCCAAAGGGATGCAAAACCAGCCGAGGAGACAGTAGGTGGTGGCGTGGGGGTGGGAATACAGAGCTGAAAGCCACTGGTTGAATCTGTTACATCTTCTCTTTCCCCTTTCCTTTTTATCCTTGCAACCCTCCATATTCTTTATTTTTACATTGTCTTTCAAGAATGCAACTTGTCAAGGCAGGGATATTCTCATCTCACCTAGCTGTAAAACGTGGAGCTTACACAGTGATTAATCACATCACTTCTTTACTTCGTTGCAGTGCCATTCAAATGTCAACAACCCTCAGGAGGTTCCTACGGTACAGGCAAACAAGTATTATCCTGTTTCTCCAGATAAGGAAACTAAAAGACAGTGGTCACCATTTTCCCAATGTAGTTACTAAATCCATGTCCTGTCATCTAAATCTTTAATTCAAATGCCTAAAGATGGAATGACCTATTGTGGTGGAAGCTCTCTTATTGCACAAAGCATGCACTGCTCCCTGCTGAAAATAAGGATAGGATAGGCATGTTCAGACAATTGCCTAATCTGAGAGACTGAACAGTCACACTGAGGACTATATAGTATTTTATAATCATATTACAATGAATAAATCTGAGCAAGCACAATTCATTATTATGAAATGTTTCTTTATTCGTTTTTCCATTTCAATATGTGGTGGGAAACCACTATTAAAATAATAATAATATGAGCTTCACTATATTTACTTAGTAGCGCAAATATTGCTAGACTACATGGTCTGAGAGGAAATGCCTTGTTCAGACACATTTTTAGTATAGCAGCTAGAAGACTCATGAAAACTACAACTAGCCTTTTTTATAGTAAAATACCCTTGTAGTATTTATTAATGTGAAACGTGCAGTTAAGTGTTTGGTGAAAGAGCTATTGTAGGTTTACAGTAAACAGTTAAAGCTCCTAAAGTGAAGTTGAAGCAAGTGGAATATTTGCTTAGATTTGGCAAGAAGAAATATTGTAAATAATTCAGAGAGTGTAACTTGATTCTAGATTTTTCTGGGCTATGTGGCATATGGCCCTTCTGTTTTTGTTTTATTTAGGGTTGCTGCTTCCGTTACGTAACTGTTCTTTTTAGCCTGTAATTAAACTTCAAGGTCAAACAGGAATTAAGCAGAGAGGAAGTTCGTGTAATGGAAACAAGTGAGGCTGGACCCTGCTGAGTTACATCGCTCCCTTTCTCCTAACTCACTCATTTGCTGAGAAGGACAGGAGAGGGGAGAACTAACCCGAAACCTCCTGGGGAGCGCGAAGATGAGGGCAGAGAGGCGTTGGTGTGCCGGCTCCGGAGCGGCACCGCTCCTCCAGCACGCAGCCGGCCGGGAGAGGCGGCAGGGATGCCGCAGCTGGAGCTGGGTCTGCCGGAAGCTGCTGCACCGAAACGTTACTTACAGAGGGTGTCTTGCCTGATTGTTGACTCTTTTATAGACTCACTCTTTTGAATAATGTACATTTAGTTACATCTACATCTGCCTCTGTGTGTGAAGCTCGTTTATGCTTTGGCTGGTTCAAAATAGGGACAGGGCGCTTAAATATGTATTGCCAAAAGCAGCAGTCTCATTGCCTCTACGGGCTGGGATTTCACCTGCCTGTTGTGGCCGAGTGTGGCTGGGGGCCTTGCAGGCGGGTGGCACGCTCCCAAAGCAGAGCTTCGGGGAGCGGACAGATCCAGTGCCCGCGTGGATGCCGAGGGAAGGCCGGGTCCGCCCTGTGTCCTGGGCATCAGCCACGTCCCGCGGCTCCTCCCGCCATCTCATCCATTTCTCCCTGGGCACTGCAGTGCGTTGTCGGCCTGTTGAGGGGTCTGAGTGTTTAAGAAGTTGGGTTTCTTCTTTGTTTGCAGGGTTGGGTTGGTTTTTTTAAATCTGGCCCTGCATGCACCTCGCTGGCGGTGTGACCGCACGCACCGCTGCCCACGTGCAGCTGGGAGGGCGGTGGGCTGTAGCAGAAGGGTGGGCGCGTGGGGCACAGGCAGCAGCTCCCTGTGCTGCTCTTGCGCCTAAAAATTGCTCTTGGAGCTGCACCCGCCGTTTCCCTGCTAAAACAGGGTGCGAGCGTTCGGTCACCCACGTGCGGTACTGAAGTAGCACTGTGCCATGCGTGGTGCTTTGGCTACGCAGAAACCGTTACATCCTTTCTCATGAGGTGTTGCGGAAAACCTGGTTCGCATTTGAGTTGCGACTATTATTTTTGGAATTTTTTCTTTTAGAGCTCCTCAGGTGAATAGTGCTGCGTAAGTGCTAAGTGTTATTATTTATTAGGCACATATATTCTGTAATTACTTTGCAAATATGATCATTATATTTGAAGTTACAGAGTACTTCAAACATTAATTGCCACATAACTTGCAGATTTCAGATCTGATACACAAACCTAATCATCAGTCATTAAGTATTAAAGAAGAGAGCACTGGAAATATATTAAATTACTTCAGATCACTGATTAAACCTAATCCTTGGAAATTCCTAAAAGCTTATTGAGGCACTGAGATTCACTTCCAAGTGACCATTGGGAATTTAGGCCTAAAACACAGGAAAATGCTTTAATTCTCAGGGATATCACAATTCCCCGACCCCACAAAATGCTCCTTTTCTGGAGTCCTGCCCCAGCCCTACCTAAGTCTTACTGTAGTTTTCTTGTGGCTGACTTTACGGCTCTGCTTTCTACCCAAGCAGGCAGCGTCTTCCTCTACAAATCACACAACTGTACAAACCACTAGTAATAACCATTATTAATCAAGACAACAGTGAAGGAGAAATGGTGGGAATGACATGGGAGACCAGCAGCAGGCTGGAAGGGGCTTTGACCCAGATCTCATGTTTCCCAGGCCAGCACCTTGCTCACCCGTCCTGCACTTTCTCCCATGGTGTTTGAGTAATTCCTGCATTAAAGCTTGGATGATAAAGCATGCAGTGCGCTATTAGCTGGGAAAATGGACAAACCTAGTTTCGTCGGCCCAGGCAGTGGTGCTCCCCCCACCCCATGCTCCTGATTTCCTACATTCCCTCCCCGCAGCGGCAGGTCCCTTTGCGGTGCAGCCTGCGGAGCAGAGGAGAGGATGCAAAACTTGGGGATGCTGGGCCCGTTCCACGCTACCCCGGCGTCTGCGGGCTGGCATTCAGCAGCGGCAGCATGCGGCGCCGGGGAGGCGTTGGGTGCTGGATGGCTCCCCAGCGTCTGTCATTGTGCTTGACGCCGCGCTCCCTTCCAGAGCGGTGGGCTGGAGTGACAAGACAAAGACACAGGCAGCGTGTGAAATCTCTCTCCTGCCTTTTTCAGACTCGCTGAAAATTTATCTCTGCCTTCGCTGTGGTCACCGTGACATCTCCTCAGCAAGGACCTGCCTACGCTTGTGCTAAAACTGTTGGCGAGGCTTGTGTTCCCAGGCATGGTCCCAGCCACAGAGAGGACGACAAATGGAGAAACTCTGTCCTTTCCTGGAGTACTCCAAGGTTAATTAAGAGTTGGAAACTATATTTTAAAGCCATGCAGTTATCTCACGACCCTGTTCAGGAAAACGGCATTTAAAACTAGGTTTATATTATTTCACCACAGGTAAAATATTTCTAGCTGGGAGCTGTTATGCTGAACAATCTATACCAAACGTTGTAAAAATAACAGCATATGTGTGTATACACATAGATTTCAAAGTATTAAATATGGGCATTTGTGCATGTTTGTGCTCTTGAGGAGAGAGGAAGGGAGGAATCATGTGCATGTGGGGAGATGCTGTTGAAGTCCTTCTCCAGCCCTTCTGGGACCCTCCACCAAGTGATGGGACTCAGTTTTTCTCCTCCTGAACAGCAACCAGTGAGATTTCCACTGCCCAGCCCCAGCCCCCGGACCCACAGCATCCCCAAGACTGGCAGGATGGGACAGGGACAGGGCAGCCTGACTGTGAAGGAAAGGTCTCCCTGGGGTTTTCTCAGGCCACTGCACATAAAGCTCCCTTTGATGAAGCGGAGGATTCATGCCTGTGTCAAGGACGTGGGAAGGTTCCCAGTCATTAGCTTTGTGGGAAGGCAGCTTTCCTGCAAGCCAGTTCATTAGTTGTAGCAGTATCTATTTACCTGGTAGCGCCGAAGAACGTCTGTATAGTCGTTAAGTGATGTCCTTTTACTTCCTGTTGTTCACATGCTCCCTACTGTCGTACCTCCCAGAGCATTTATTACTTGCCTCTTTTTAACTAAAGCAGATTAATGATGTTGTTTATTTGCAGGTTTTTCTGTTCTGTTTGTGTTTGGAAGTCATGAATTTCCTGTCTAAACCACATTCACTTTGCACCACCGAGCAATGGGGAAGTCCTTCTCTTTCCCTCCTGCTGTCCTCGGTGCAGGCAGGACTGCGGTGCCAGTAAGACGGGCGTTAGCTTGTGTTCCTCCCCTGGAGGGCCATGATGCGTTATTATTACTTATAAATTTGAGTGCCCTAAATTTTTCGTTCCCATTGTGCTTGTCAGTGCTTGTACACAGAATGGAAAGACGGTCCCTGGTCTGGGGCTTATGCTAGGAGCACAAAAAAAGCAGCAGTGACATTACCGGGAGGACTTTCATTTAGCAAGTGGAAGTTAGGAGCTATATTCTACTCCTTTTTAAATGTTAGGAGGTAAAGATAAGACATCAAAATAAAATGCAGAGAGTTGTTTTAGAATAAGCATAAGGAAGAGATTAGATGCTGGTGTGACATAGCTCTGTGGGTTCCAAAGGAGCTGATTTACTCCAGCATAGAAGATTGCCCAGGTTATATAGTTGGAGGAAGCATTCGGTAGTAGTTAGAGCAGAGCACCAGAAATAACATTCCCTGAGCTTTTTCACTCCCCGCCATGACCGGACTGCAGTGATTTGTGCAAGACTCTTACCCTACCGCTGCCTCGCCGCAACTCCTGGCAGTGTGGTGCTTATGACTATTTACACCCATGAAAGGCAAGGCCAAACCTTATTTATGCCCATTTTGCACACTTCAGCAAAAGGATATAAAGGCATTTAAATGTTACTGCTTAAATCCAACTCCTTTGTACAGAGTTGAGCATTTTGGGGACGGGGAGAGGTAGATCTGCCATGCCTCGGGATGCCGTGTGAACCCCCGGCACGTCTGCTTCAGGATGTGGCATAAGAGTTTGTGCAGAAGTTTAAGCATAGAAAAGCAACATGAATTGGATATTCATAAATAAATAAAATACAATCTTAAGGCCGAGCTGGAGAAAAGCAGGATTTTTAATTGCTGCAGATTGCAATCTGCTCATTATTCTAACTGTATAAAAGGCACAAGTAACCATTCACAAATCATCTGAGCAAACAGTTAAGGCCCTCTCTTTCTGTTGCTGGAGTTGGCAGCAAAACCCCCTCAGTTTCATTGGGGAAATAATCAGGTTTCCATTTATGACTTCCTTTCTCTGACAATCAGTATTACCAGCTCAAAGAAGGCAAAAATCCTTGTTTAGGCCTTAACTAACCAAGAAATGTATTTTAAAATATTATTTAAAGATACAGGATGTTTAGCATTCATTTCATTTATCTTTTTAACTGTTTTGTATGGTATTAGGGTTTTTTTAAGGATTTATGTGCAAAATAAAAGTCAGTTATATTCACTTCTTAGTAATTGATATTTTGGATTAATTTGACGGGTAAAAATCTGTCATTAAAAAAGTAAATTTCAACTATATAGAGGAAAATTACTGTAAAAATACCAAACCGGTCCTGCCACATTTTTTTTTCATTTGGTAGGCAGATTTGTTTGTGAGGCAACCTTATTCTGAATGTGTTTTTTCCCGATATAATGTTAAGTACCGTTTTCTTTATAATAAGGAATAGTGTCCTTATTAAGTAGATAGCAATACCTTTCGGGAACATTGTCCCAACGAGCGCCCGGTGCCGCACCACAGACACACGTGTGTATGGGGGCCGCGGCTCGTAGCGTCAGGACCCAGCCCGTCTCTGTGTACTCGAGCAAGACCCTCACGTGAACACTTCCAGCCAAGGGGCGAGCGCAGGCCGAGCCCGCGGGCCGGGACGCCGCTCCCGCATGTGCTGTTTGAGCCGCCTCTCCTGCTGTCTGCTGCTGCCGTGGTAGAGGCAGCGTGACGAGTCCTGGGTCAAAGACAGACTGGTACCTTCCTTCTCCCATGCAAACTTCAGAAGAGTTCTCCTTCCAGCCTCTCCTCGGCGCTCTCAGATGTAGTTCAGTGGTAACTTTTCACTCTGCAGACGACACGCTGACACAGAGCAGGTTTCGTTGCCAGAGGAAATGCCGAACAGGGAGACAAGCTGACACCCACAGGCCACTGCCGAAAGAAATTGGCATCTGGGTCTTGCAGCTGCCAAACCTTCTCTACGAGTGGCCGCAGAAATCGGCTCCAGTGATGTAGCAAACCGAGGAGGAGGAGGAGGCGAAGGGCATGTGGTGCGCAATCAATGCTGCAATCAAAGGGAAGAGGCCGTGCCAGCTGGTTACTACGCTTCCATCCCCGTGCCAAAAGCACAAACTAATATTTAAAGAAAACATCAACAAAAGGCCGGCAGCTTGCGTGGCCCATCGCAGCGAGAGCGAAGGGTGAGGAGGTGGGCCATGTGTGCGCGGCCGCGCGGCTGCGGCAAGGGGGCTCCGGGGCCCCTTTACGCCCCGTGCCAGCTCTTTTTAGGCTTCGGTGCCGCTCAGAGAGCTGCTGCTACTTTTAAAAGTACAGGTTGTGCCAGGAAAAAAGTCGAGATCTATATGACTGCATGGCTGAGAGCGTGGGTATTGCAACAGCGGTTGTGGTAGTGGAGACAGTTAATAGCATAAGGCTGGCTATATAGTACAGATGTCAAGAGGCACTGGCTGTTTTTAATGGGCAGGCCAATGCAAAACAAACATTTGACTGTGTCAAAATGGGGAAAAATTCCCATCATCCACCATATGAATTGTTTTACTGTGTTGACTGTTCTCTCTAGCTCTTTTGAAAATGTCTTTTTTGATGGGGAAATGCAAAAGTGAAACGGGTAGAAGAAAAAGACACGTACTCTCTAATGATCACATTGCAGAGAACAGCCACCTACCATGATGGTCTGCAGTTACCTTCACAGACCCTCACCTTGCCAAACTTTGTGGCTGCTCTGGCCAAATAATAAGAAGTAGTCTGAAAGGACCTGGAGAGGTCACCAAGCAGACCCTCATCCCCAGCACAGCATTGATTCATGTCTTAAGTTGTATTGCAAAGTAACTGGGGACAGTGTGGGGTTTTATGTATTGTTGAGAAGGATCTGGAGCACTTGTAACCATTGTAAAAATAATTAATAACAATTTTGAAGAGGTATGTTCTCAGATGATGGCTTTAGAAGGGCTGCATCAAGACACAGTGAAAGGATGGTGCAAAGGTGCATTTGGGCATTCATCCTGGAGTGAGGGGCTGCCTTGCAGATTTGCTGTGTATAAGGAAATAGCATGTAAAGTTTTACTGTCCTAACGGCAGTTACACTTGCGTTAGGCAGTGCTGTATACAAACAGCATGACCTATGAATGGAATAACGTCGGTACGTGTATTGGTATTTAACGAAAGATATTTATTAAAGATTAAATGGCTTCATCAACTTTTGATTGTATTGATGAGCATATGGGAAGCATTGCAAGCAGCGCCAGTTAGGTTTTACATATCAAAGAGGCATTAGTGGCGTATGTTTGATTTTTGTAGCTATACCCGGTAGAAACACAGCATAGCAGGGAGCTGGGCTACAAAAGCCAGATTTTCTCCTTTGCTTGCTCCTTGTTTCTGGAGCCTACTATCATCGCCTGCTGCAGTCAGCACAGACCTGGGACACTCCAGCTTTCTCCCTGAGTGCCAGTGCTGACTTGGGTAAATCTCTGAGCTGGTATTCGGGCAGTGGGGTGTTTTGCAACTAGTCCTAGGGGAGCAGTTTATCTGAAGGACCATTGCCATGTTCTTAGAGATTAGCAATAGGGGTGGATTCAAATTTGGCTTGTCCTACAGATTGCTTTGATATTGCTTTTACACTACTGCATAGAATTCACCAAACCATGTATTACAGCTCCGGAGTCATGAATTTATTATTTATGTGCTTGGATGGTGCCAAATGCAAAGTTGCCCAGCTGATTGTACAAAAGGAGGCCTTTTTGCACAAACCAAATACAAATACTGTTCTTCCTAGCTGTATGAAATGAGGAGAATGACCACCATTTCATAGAGAGCTTCATTATGGGCTTGTGGGTGCTTCAGAAAAGGCCATAGCGTCTCTGCTGCTGATTTATGTGGAGCAGAACAGAAACCCTGTGGGAGCCAGTGGTAGAAATGAGCTTTAGTTTTAAGAAAGAACCCAAACAAACAGTCCAGATTTGAGCTGATGTTGTGTTGCATGTTAATACATGGCCAGTGATCATACTACATGAACATAGCACATAAAACCAAAATTTTGTTATAGTTGGGCACAAAATCCACTATTTTCCTAGTGAAAAAAGTATTATTTTTGCAAAGAGTTACCTTGTTCTCTAACATTACATCTAGATGTAAAATAAAAAAAACAAAACTAGTTTGCTTTTCTGAACTCACTGCTAAAAATCTGCCTGTAAGTACAGGACAGATATAGCAGATTTGATAATTTTCTGTTTTAACATTCTTAGAGTATTTCTAATATTTATTTAGAAGAAACTCCAAGAGTCAACCTCATTTTCTGATTTTGCACTCTTGAATCTCTTTCATCTTTCTTCTTCTTCTTCTTCTTCTTCTTCTTCTTCTTCTTCTCCTCCTCCTCCTCCTCCTCCTTTCTCCTCCTTCTTCTTCTTCTTCCTCTTCTTTTTTTTTTATATTAGGAACATGTTTCAGATAGTGAGCAGTAATTTCTCAGTGCAGTGCACATGAAATTATATGTATTACTGCTCTTTATTAATAAAGTTCTGCATCACATTCTCTTCTCTTGCCTCCTCTTTCCCAAACACATACCCGAGATGATTGATATGTTCCTAACCATTTAAAATAGATCAATACAATTCTAATTTTTTTCCTGGGAGGTACAGGATCATCTGTAATAGCCAAGACTCATATGATTGCTCCCATTTCAGAGGCTGCCTTTTGAAGAATCCCTCCTGAAGTGTTGTTGAGCTTCACAGAAATGGCTGTTCCAAAGTCTGACCCTCTCTGTCCTAAGCCAGAGAGGTCAGTCCTGGTCTGGTGGTTGCCTTCATCTGTAAAACACCTCCAAATTACTAAAGCCTCTTCTGTGTTGCTGTATCACATTAGTGTTTTCTCTGGAGGACTTGTTACTGTGCTCCTTTCCATAGCTGACTGCGAGCAAAGCCCTGTAACACTGCATTTCGAAGCCCTGCCATCTAGCAGCCTGTGTCTCTGCTGCACAGAAGATCAAGAACACATGTGTCTGGAGCAGCCTGATTTTTGTGTTTAAGTCTCTTTTTTCTTTGCATGTGAGTAGCAAGTACTACTTTACTACTACAAGTCACTTGTACTTCCCACAACAGCAGTATTTGTATGCATTTGTAAGCAAGTATGTCCTGTGTGCTAAGGCTATCAAGGAGAAAAAGCTGTTTTTCCCTTAGCTGACATATCTCAGTTCTCTCTTCCTCTTGCATAAATATTTGTTTTGAGACTACACGGAGCATGGAGCCTTACTTGTTCCTGACTGAGTCTCTGTTGGTGATTTTCCAGCCTGAGTGCTCTGGGCGTCTGTCCCTGCTCACGCTCTGCTGGGCACTTCAGCTCCTTGAGACAAGGGTTTGTTCTTTGCCATCACCTCTTGCCTTTTCTGCAGTTTTTGCTATGTCTGGACACAGTTACTTTAAAACCTCTCCTTGCCCTTTGTTTTGTGCTTCTCACTGTCTATTTGCTAATATCTAGGATTCTTAGGTCTCTTCTTTTCTCATATATCTTAACTCACCTCAGATCTCAATTGTCTTTGGCCACTCTTTAGCTCCAAGCACAACCCTGCACATCCTTGAGCTGCATTCCTTTCATGCTTTTTACCTCCTGCTTGTCTTACAGCCTTGTTGCTCTATTGGACTGGATTTCACAGATAATTATTCTCCCAAAGTTGCTTGACATTGAAGATGACAAATTTGTGGAATTAAAAAATATTTTCTTCGGGGAAACTCCTTCAAAGGGATATTGCACACACCCATCATTTGTTTTTCAGTACTAAATCTATCACTTATCCCCCAATGGTCTTGCAGTTTCTTGGACTTCCTCTGAATCTACTGTTGCCTACTTCAGTAGGCTGTGAAATTTTGCAAAATGTAGGTGTCATTTACTACATTTGCTCCTGGCTCTGAATTCACCCGTGGCACTTTCCAGTACAATTTCAGTCATTTATCAGTCTGAACATCCGCTTTGCTCATCGCTACAAAGCATTCTCCTGGAGGAGGCTGTACTGGTGTTCCTGCCAGGAGGCATTAAATGACTCATTTTGCTCCCCCTTGGCATCTGCCATGGGACCACTGACCCATGATAAGGTTAAACCGATGACCACTGGAGGGGATGTAACTTCTTTTACAGCCCAGCCCATGCCCTACACTCTTTTCTGGGACTTCTCGAAAAGGTACCTGTTGTGAATGTCTTCTCTGACATGGGCTATGGAAAATCTTTGTGTGATAACAATTCCCATCTTCACTAACATCAGGCAATTTTCTACGGGTAGACAGTAGGTAAAAATTTCTATAGTCAGCACTGTTGGAAAGAATGATGCAATTCATAGATCAGTAAACTCCCTGACAGCCCTTTAATTCTGGATAACCATCAGTACCACATTATTAACTCTCTACATCTCCTTTTTGATATTTTGTGGGTGCTTCTTGCCTATGTTTCAGTAGTGCATGTGTATAATTTTGGCTGATTTTAGGCAGCATAGCCTTTAGTTGTCTACCACTGTCAGTGGTTATGGTGCTTCACAAGAAAATTTAGACTAGCAGGGTTACTATGAAAAATGAGTGTAAAAATAAAGCAGTCTCCAATATCTTAGAAACTGATAAGTACCATTTGATGAACAAACTGAAAAATTATCCTTATCACGACAAAATGGAAAAAGTAAGTCCTCGAAGAAAATTATTTTTAGCAATGCTTGGGATTTGGACCAAAACTCAACTCTGTGGCTTGTACTTATCTCATTTGTACGTCACTGAAACTGTCCTCAATATCGTAAATAATAAGAATAAAGATAACAGAGCTGCATATTTTGCATAGACATTTTGGGTTTGACTTTGGGTTTTCATTTGATACTTACCATTTTGGTTTCAGAAAATGTTAATGTATATACTGTTATCAGACGATTTCTTCTGAATAAGTAACTCCAGCTGCTTCAGCTGATGCTTTGGAAGTTGTTGCCTCATTGTGCTCTGTTCAGATGTTTCCAGCTTTGACAAACTGCCTAAACTAGCTGTGGATTTTATGTGCTACCCCTTTTATATTTTCAATGTCACTTTTAACAGGCAAGCAGCCCATGACAAACAGCCGCAAACGGTGTGCCAGCCCTAATGCAGATACTCTATATGCATATGACCCTTATCTTTTATAGCATAAACTATATTTGCACCATTGCCTGAGACGGGAGCACAAAGCCAGAGCTAAAAGAGAGCTAACCCACCTGTCAAAGTGTTTCTGTCGCTCTTCCAGGGAGTTTACGACAGCCTGGCCATTTTTGGAGCCGTGGTGCAGACGGCTGTACTCCCTGCAAATGCCTGTTTCGGCGGGGTAGGAGCAGCATCTATCTTCACAATCACCCACTCTTGTGTTGTATAAAGCCCCCGGTGCAGCAGCAGCACTGTCTGGAAGAAAATAGCATCAAAAGTAACTGAAAGAATTTTTCTTGGAGTAACTTCTACATGCCCAGTATGAAGCACGGTAAATTTCCCCACTCTCAGGATTATATATTTTAGGTGCGAAACCATCACTTTCCCCCAGGAAACTAATTTTAAGCAGTTTGCTATTAATTTTTTTTTTTGCAGACTAGTGAACTGCCTTGTTGTGTCCTGGGCAGAGTCCTTCAGTGCAGAGCAATGTATTAGTCTAACTGTGCATCTACAGGGTGTCCTGCCATGCTGGGACTTCTTATTTCTTTTTGGTACAGTGTTGTGTACCTGGGAAACACATCCCACAACTTTTAATACTACCTGTTTTGTCAAGAGAAGTCTAGTATATCTTGTGGAAGGAAATATGTAGTTTCAAGAAAGGTTGAGCTGTACAATAAGAATGCAACCACCGGTCTCAGAAAACTCATTCATTTTGGTACCCAACTAGCAATGCGTGGATCTTTTTTCCTGCTAAAAATGGTTAGTCCCCCTCCCTCCTCAGCATCCCCTTCAACACTCAGAAACTCAAGAGTCATAGATGCTCAATACCAGGTAAGCAAGCCCAGCAGTCCTGCTAAGCTAGCTCCTGTGACCCACCACTTGTGGGTCCTTTCTGTATACGCCAGCCTCCCCCCCGACCTTTTTGGACGGTTTTGCTGTGAAGCCTAAAGGAAGGAGCAGGCTGGCGGGGAGTCCGTGCCCCCTTCCCCCCTGGGTGGGAGGAAGAGGAGCCAGCTGCATGCTACCGAAGGACTGTCAGGCACCTCCATGGTATCACGTGGGGAAAGTGGCCTTAGGAAAGCAATGGTCTGAAGCTCTGGCTGAAGAAAGACCTCTTAATTTCTAGATTCTTTTTTATTAGGAAAATAAGCTAATTATTCATTAAGTACCTCTTTGGTCCAATCCCATTTATTTATAATTAATGGTGAGTAAGTTCTGTTTCCCTGAATACGGTAGAGGGGTGTCCCCCATCTGATCTGTATTTAGCGATGTATTTTTCAGCCTGGTCTGGGCTCGCTTTCTCTGGCTCTTGGGCAGGCAGTGCTTTGGGCAGTGGAGGCAGGTTAATGCAGGCAGACCTTCGCTCTGGCCCAGCACAGCAGCTCCCGCATTTCTGCGGTACGTTAGGCATCTTGTCATTGCTGAAAGTCTGATATAATGAGCAAATGCCAATTTCTCGTCTTTGCCATGGGCACACACCAGTGAGACAAGCTGTGAGAGGTGGCTGAGAGGATCTCATGCAGGGTTGTCCTCCCACAGCCGCTGCTGCCTGTGCCCTGCTGCAGCCCCCGAGGGCCTGGACGCTCCCCTTAGCCACCAAAGGACCATCATCACCTCTTCTTCCTACCCACATCCCTTCTACAGCAATGATTTTGGCCGTACTCCACCACCTAAAGACTATGCCTTGCAAAGTTACACTGAAATTTGTGGCCAGGAGTGATGGCTGCAAGCCCACGGGGTGCTTTTGATGGGAGAAGGCTGGCGTGCTCTGCCGCAAAACCTCTTCCATGCAGCACGCTGCCGAGCCGTCCCCGCCGGCTGGCACGGGGTCCAGCGCGGGCAGGAGCAGGCAGGGAGCGGGCTCCTGCAGGCAGCCACCTGTTAGCCCTGCGATAAAGAGCAAGGGGAAAGTTGGGGAGCCGAGGAGCCTCTCATCATCGCAAACGACGCTGAGCGCCGCACGCTGCTCTCGCTGCGAAGGCGAGTAATGTTCAGCGCGGCAGAGAGCGAGCCTGAGACCGTACCATAAACCACAAGGATGCGGAGAGAGACGGAGCCCCAAGCAGCCCATATCGGCTCTTGAATATTTCATGGGTCGCACAAGCCATTTGGAGTAGAGCGATCTGCAGTACTCCATTTTCCACAGCTCCTTTCCGAAGCTCGCTCTCCTTTCCCACCAATGCTGCTTTTCATTTGTCAGGAATGATTACCCTTCCTTTTTGTTAATAACAGAGCTGAAATGCCCAGACCAGTGCTTGGGTTTATAAGCATCCTCGGCAACATCGTTGGTGATGTCAGCTCAGAGTATGCTAATTAATCTATAGTCCCTCTTCTGGCTGTTTCTGCAGTAACAGAGCAAAAATAATTTTAGGTTATGTATCAAGACTGCCTGTTTATTTTTTTATTGGCTTTCTCCCTGCATGGCACAATTAAAAAACAAAAAAAGGCTTCTCTCTCAGGGTAGGGGCTGGACTCCGGCGTGGTGGAAGGCAGCGCTGCTCCAGCGGCGGGCCGCCTGTGGGGCCAGCCCACGCCGGCCGCTCTG
>NW_010543341.1:52206-54176 GCF_000687285.1 Phaethon lepturus
GCCCAGGACGGCACCTCTGCTCCCCGGAGAGCCATGGGTGGCCCTGGGGTCGGGGTGCTGAGGATGTGATGGGGGTGGAGACGGGCATGCGGGGTTTCAGGGCGCTCAGAGCCCCGGCTGCCCGGGACCCCCCTGATCCCAGTGGGCTGTCCCACCAGCCCGGCACCCATGGCATCGCAGGGCCCTCCCCGGGGCTGGTGCAGGCTGTGTTTGCATCCCAGGCTCCTCTCCAGCACCTGCAATTTCCCACTTTAAAAATAAAGGAAAACCTTTCTGGCTTCTAAGTTTTTCCAGGCTTGCTGAACTTTCCAAAGCGATTAGCGCTTCCTTCCCTGTTGCCATTTTTCGCTGGAGCAGGAGGACGGTTCCCGAGTACCCTGTTCCCACAGAGAAGCCTCGCTCGTCCTGAGATTACCCAGATCCAGTTTGAACTGCTGGGATCTGCAACCTGGATAACCCCTGAGGTTCCGGCTGAGCCATCTACCAGCCTGTGACTTGGTACTAGTAATCTTTACTAATATTTGCAATGGAAACAGCATTTCGTTGAGATTAGCAAACTTCACAGTGGCTTATTTGCAGGTTTTGGATTTGTAAATGAAGGAAAGGGTTGGGAAAGGAGGACTGGGGATGCCGTACAGGGAAATCTAGTTATGAGAATTTATCCTCTTCGTTAAAAGCTACTAAGATCTTCATGTCTGGTGTTTAATGTACTAAATTCAATATTCTGAACATAGTTGCATATAAAAATAGTAATATAATATTTTTTAAAATGGAAGGGAGGAAGGAAACTTTTAACTAAGCCACACACTTTAATAGCGCTTTTTTTTTCCCTCATAAATCCAAGCTCTGGGAAATATTTGTCAGGCAAGAATAAAATCTGTAATAACTGAAGGTTTTTCTCCCATTTTTCTCCCCATGAAAGTTGTATTTTCCTTCTATACAAAGCAGGATGCCCTGAGAAGTAAAAATTACGAATCTTTAGGAAAAGATCTGTTGCCCTTAGTAGAGAGAACCTTGAAAACCCTGGGTTTATAAATGAAGAAAATGCATGAATAATAAAAAACACACCACCTAAAATCTAATTAATTTGAGTGAGTCGATAAGTTTCTGTTTCTGGATGCTGGTAACAGAGGAGGAAGGGGGAAAAGAAAAGAGGGATGTGAGACAGAGGAATGCTGTGCCATGGCTGTGCTGTCACCTTTCTGTGGCCGTGCTGTGACCATGCCATGGCTGTGCCAATGTCATGCTGGGGCCATGCCATGCCATGCCTGTGCCGTGCCATGTCCATGGCCATGTAGTGCCTATGCTGTGGCCATGCTGTGCCACGGCTGTGCTGTGGCACTGCTGTGGCCGTGCTATTTCCATGTGGTGCCATGGCCATTCCATGGGTGTGCCGTGCCATGCTGTGGCCATGATGTGCCGTGGCCATGCCTACATGGGAGCCCCATGCACAGCTGGGATGTCACTGCCAGCCCCCCAAGTACCCCTGTGCCATGGTCCCTTGCTGTCCCACGTTTCTTCCCGAGACGGTTTCTCCTGCTGGGAAACAGCGATACCCACCGAGCCGCTCTTCTGCCTAGGCAGGCAGACCTGAATAGTGCGGGCAGCTGCCAGCCCCTCCATCTTAAATGTCTCCTGAAGTGGCTCCGAGCTGATCTGGCTGTTGTTTACCCTGGTGTAAATCCCACGTGAGTGCACTGAGGTCACAATTTCCCCTGGCTTTATGGGCTTGGTGAAAGTAGAGCATGGCCTGGCAGCTTTAAAGATACTCATTTTTCATTTATATATTTGATTTTAGCTCAAGTGCTGCAGAATGACTTACCGGCATGTAACGGAGAGACTAATCCTGCACAAGGTCTCTGCTATCACCTAAACACCTCAAGATTTTTAAAAACATTCCAAGTCATTTTCATATCGTCAAATTACAGGAAATTTCTCGTGAAACTCCTGTGCTAAATTCAGGGCTGATG
>NW_010543342.1:0-410 GCF_000687285.1 Phaethon lepturus
CAGGGAAGGGACGCCGGTGCACGGGGCTCCTCCTGTGGTGTCGGAGGAGAAAGCCTTGCTCTGTGTCTTATCAAACCTGGTCCAGCTTGAGGACGTGGCCCCTGAAAGACGGGAGAGCTGGGACACTCGTGACTCTCTCCCCAGGGCATCCCATGGCAGAAGGGTCTGCGAACGTCCCCGCCGCTCCTGTTCGCAGTTCCACGGCGCTTTTGCAGACCAAGTCGCCGCACAGCAGAAAACACCGGGAAACAGCTAAAAAAATCCCTTTGAAAGGGAATCTATTTTGTTAAGAAGAAAAAAGTGGATTATTTTTACCCTCCTGCCACGGTGGCAGCTCCCACGGGGAGCTCCAGCGTCTTGATCAGATGAAACATCCCCCTGCATGGGGCACAGCCCTCGCCCCGCTAAAT
>NW_010543342.1:494-862 GCF_000687285.1 Phaethon lepturus
CCGTCTCACCCGCCCCACGGTACCAGCTGAGTGATTTGCTCCTGGTGCAAAGCGCTTGCTGACCCAGCAGGCTGGAGCTGCTCCCTTAACAGCTTCCTGGCTGCTGGAGCGGCTTTCCCAGGTTTCAGAAGCGCCTGAGGGAAAACACGAGGCCGAGGAGCCCGGGGAGGCACGCCGGGTCTCCCGGGCCGGAGCGGCGTGGGGGCTGCTGGTGAGCTCTTCCCTGCCAGCAGCACAACGTGGTTCGAGCGCTTTCCGGTATTAATTAGACCTTTTGCTGTTGATGATTTTGCAAATTCAGCCCCAGCTTTCGAACGTTTCATGGGGAGCCCAGCGCGGGGATGTCTCGCGGCCACGCAGGAGACGCG
>NW_010543343.1:0-372 GCF_000687285.1 Phaethon lepturus
CCGCTTGCGCCGCTGCACGGGGTTGTCACGCGTTCGCCTGCTCCGCCACGAGCCCTGGGAGAACCAGACGGTGCAAAGCAGCGAGCCTTCCTCCGCCGCTGCTTAAGCACCTTTATTAAAGGTAATATTGGGGGTAACTGCTTGGGGTAATTCTGACCCCAGAATGGGTCGCCTTGCATTAGGTGCAGCCTCGCCCGGACGGATGATTGTAAAGGCGAACGCGCAGCGGTGCGGGGCTCTGCGGGACCAGGGTGTGAGGACTCGCCGCGCTCCGGGACGGATCCCGCCTCTCCCTGACGCGGGGAAGAGCCGAGCACCTTTCGGAGCCCGCGGGGAGGGGAAGGGCTGTGGCAGGTGCACTGGAGCAACTGT
>NW_010543343.1:396-1670 GCF_000687285.1 Phaethon lepturus
AGGGGAAGGGCTGTGGCAGTTGCACTGGAGCAACTGTGCTAAATTAAGGGAGAGTTCGTCAGCTGCTGGAAACGGGGCTCTAAATGCTGCAGTGTTTTACACCAAGAGCCCAGCTCAGATACATTGCGCTTACACGTACAAACACAAAACATAAGGGATTAAGAAATAATCACTGGAGTATTGATTTTCATGTTCCAGGCCACAAAATCCACCCGGGATGGTTTCACATGCCGGTGAAAGAGGCAGACAACTATCAAATGCAGTGAGAAAAATTGGAATATGCAAATGGTTTTCATCAACTATAGGCAATCAGCCACGTCGCTGCTCACACCACAATTCTGCTCGACTTCCAAACTAGTTTTCTTGAGTCTCATTTTCGTTCTACAATTACCTTTTCTTTCTAACATTCAGATACTTGCAAACAATCATTCAGAGGACTCGGGGAAGAGTTATACTAAATGCAGGATCGTAATAAAAAGTCTTGTTAAAATATTACATGACCTTTCAGATATGTACAATACCACTGAGAAATTTTTTAATTCAGCAAGACACATTCCAGGATTATACAAAAATCAAATTTTGCTCTCCAGATTACCAAGGTACCACCAGACAGAAACTCTTGGTGTGTACGTACTATTTTATAGCCCAATTACCTTGGTAATACCTTTTCTCCGGACACACACATTTAACTGTTTCAGAAGCCTTAAAATTATACACAGTTACAGTTACATTAGATAAAGACACGGTTCTGCGTTGGGATTTTGGCAGCGATGTGCGTTTTCAGTACAACTCTTAAATGTTTTCTCACCAGACGGGATTTCCCTGCGTTGCCAGGTTAGGAGGGTTTTACTGATCATTATTTTAACTAACGTCAAAGCTATCTGAAACCAGGGGCTGAACCCCTCGCTGCTGTAAAACGTGTTCATTCCCATCCATCGCCCTTCCGCGGCGGTGGCACGACTCCGCGGGCACCGAGCGTGCACCCGAGCCTCGGCTGCAGCGAAGCGAACGCTCTGACCTGCAGCCTCCGCTCGGCCCCGAGGTTCCCCAGCCGCGCCCTGGGAGATGCTTTTCCTGCTGTCTTCCCCCCTTTTTTTCCCCCCCCTTTTCTGAGGCATGCCAGTGAACACTTCCACTATCGACTTTTAATCATGGGTCTTTAAAGCTTTATTGTGAGTGTTCAACCTCTGTCGGTGCTAATAAACCCATGGAGCTGGAAATATTTGCCACTGGGAGGGTGACCACAGAGAGGAGGAGGAGGGAGGGAGGGAGGG
>NW_010543343.1:1951-11131 GCF_000687285.1 Phaethon lepturus
CTCCTGGAGATGCCTGAACAACTGTCTGTAGGAACAGGCTCCCTCAGCACCACGTAACCCCCCTCCTCTGCTTCGAGAGAGGGGGAGAGGGCAGGTCGCCGGTTTTCACCGAAGCGGGGTGGTTTCTCCCTTTCAGGGGACGGCTGCCCGCTGGTAACTCCCCCTGCCCGCCGGAGCCCGTCCTTTTTCCCGCAGAAACTCCTCTGCCTGGTTCCAGCGGCCCTTCCCAAGCCCCGCCAGGCGCCGAGGCTCGCTGCCTTCCACGCTCTTTGGGAGGACAAGGCGCCCAAACCGCAACGGCAACCCTCACCCCCGGATTTCAGCGTGTTCAACCAACGCAAGGGGATGGCCACCGCTCTGCAGAAAGCCGTCCCAGGGACTTCCAAACCCAAAGCTCCGGCCGCTGAGCCAAGCTCCCGCTTGCACGGCGGTACCAGCAGCTACCACCAGGCACGGCTCCCAAACACGGCGCGGCAGAAGAACCCGAGCTTCATTACGACGTGCCACTCCTCGACTAAGTACTCACCTGAATGTTGATAGGGATTGGAAAGGAGAGGGGTAGGGGCACCTGGGCTGCAACATTTAGATATTAATATGAAAAACGTCTTACTGATAACTTTTTCCTCATTATTTCCATGTTATTGTAATTTCATGCAAACTTCCCCTTTCCAACACTGCTCCTGACTGCCGCCACACTTGTTCTGAGCTGGATCTGCCCCCCAGCAATGTTAATAATGGCTTCCGGATCATTTTTATTCATTTTGTGTTTCACTCACAGTACTTCATGTGACTTATGTATCCCCTGAAGCTCATATTTCTATTTGAATTGCAGGGCAAGTAGTGGGTTTTAACATTCTGACTGCACACACATTCTCCTTTCCCTCAAAATGAAAGATCATTTGAACTTTGAATTGCATTAGCATGACATTTTTCTACTAAATTACCCTGGCTGCACTCAGTCTGAAAAGAAACAAACCCCTTTTCACTTTGTGTAGGTTATGCAGATGTCTAAACACCAGAGGCAATGCGCAGGGGGGAGAAGAGGAGGGGAGAGGTCTGCAGCACCGCTTGGCATCCTCATCCCAGGAGAGGCAAAGCCCATCTGCGAGTCCTCCAGACCCAAGCCAGGGTCTGCCTGATCCCTTTCCAGGACAGACTTGGAGCACCGAGGTCTGAGCATCAGTCACTGACCCACCAGCAGCCAGCGCTGCCGGCGGCACTGGCTCCGTGCAGCTGCGACGGCTTCGCATCGACATCTGCGCGGACAACACGCCAACTTCTGCAGCCCACCCTTGCCCTTCTGCCAGACCCACCCCTGCCCTCGCACGGCCCACATCCCTGCTCCTGGCCGCTGCAGGAGGATGAATGTAAGAAGCACCAATGTTTTGAGCCTTGGTTTTCAATGCCCACCCCATGGGCTGCACGATTTTGGTGGTAAAAAATGTCCCTGCTCCCCACCTCAGGAGGCTTTCATGTTGCAGGATGCCAGATCCTGCGCAGATCCAGTGATTTTTTGTTTATTTGTTTGCTTTTTTAAGATAACCATGTGGTATCAACAGGTGACAAATGTTTTAGGCCTGGAGAAACATTTCAACTGCCTGTGCTGTCACAGCTTCCCCCTCAATTCATAGCCTGGTTTCTCATTCAACCAACCCCATCAGTGGTTGAGGTTGATCCAAGTTACTCATGCACTTGACCATCACATTTTATATTACGAGACATTTTTCCACACCCAAGCTGGCTCCTCTCAGGATGAATCTCCTGGCTCTGTAGACCTCTGCCTCTCATTTACAGGCAATGCATTTCCATCTGAAGAGGAATTTAAAAACTATTAGTCAGGGAACACAGCAGATAGTAACTATAGCAATGCATCAATCACAGCATGGTAATTACACACCACCGGGTTGCCTGTAAAAGCTGGTCTACCTGGCAGAAAATGGCAGTAATCAGCCTATTGGCAGCAGACAATACAGCATCATTTGTAATTCTTATGGCTGCATGTTCTTCATTTCACAGGGGCTGGATGCTAATCAATGGGTTGCCATGGTTACCTGACATCCCTGGCCATCAATACACAATGAGATGCAAGGAAATTAGAGGGGCTTTTAGTCACCGCTGCTGGGGAGGAGTTGGGGACCTGGCTGGCTTTAAACTCCCCTTCACGCCGTGCCCACAGGTTGGAAGCTCTGAGCTTGGGCTGAGGGTTTGAATCTGCTCCTGGCTTCTCCTCAATGACCAAAGTGATGCAGCCAGGAGAAACCCACTCGTGTCCTGAACGTCACGGCTGCCTCCCAGCCCTGCGCACTGAAGAGCTTCCCTGGAAGGGGACAAGGGGTGGCAGAGCTGCAGTGCATCTCCACAGAACAACGAGGGGCATCTCCTAACAAGGGAGCAAGGCATGGTCTCTAGCCCATGAACCAACAGTGCAGACACAGCAGACTGAGGCTGCAAAATGAAGGAACAGGCAGATGACATCACCAAGGTGGCACGAGGAACCCGCAGCGGAACGCAGCGCAGGCTGTCCGGTGAAACGGGCAGAGGCTGCCCACAGTGACTGCCAGACCACAGGCTCGGCCAAGGTCAGAAAGCAAAACCTGCCCCGGTGTCAGAGATGCTTCATCCTAGTCAAGCTTGTCTTCCCAGGAATAGCAAAGTTTTTTTGCTAATAACCTAATTACTTTAATATGCATCAGTATAAAAAAAGAAAATGACATTTGATGTTTGCAATTTAAGTCTAGTTACGAATCAATTTCCTGGATTGTTCTTATTAAAGTCATTAAATTACCTGTTGCATGCTGGAATCTCCTGGGAAACCATGAGAGTTTCTCCTCTCTTTGGGGGTTTCAGGGAAGCACTGCTTCAGGGACTCAGCATGTGAGACATGCCAAGGGCACCGGTGGCCATGCAGTGGCAGGGCGAGGGGGTCGGGGGTCCCAGGCTTCACAGCAAGCTCCAGGGACTGACCTGCTCTGGCGCAGCAGCTCAGCCCTTTTTAATTGAAGGGCCATCTAAGCTTTTTCAAGAAAGCCTCTCGGTAGCAGCTGGCCTTTCCTAAAACTACCCAAGGATTACAGTCAGCAGCATTGCCTTGGTGTTTCGTTTATAGCCACATAAAAGGTAGGCTGAACCTTGGATGCTCATTCTGTTTCTCTCCATCCCCTCTTTGCTTGAATGCACAGGCACATCCACAACCATTTAAAAGATAAACATCCACAAGGATTTCACAGACCAACCACGCCAAGTTTCATGGATGAGATGAGACCGAGCAGGACAGCAAAAGCACCGAGAGGCAGCCCGACTGCTGATGACAGGAGGACACGGGTTTTAGGGCCAGCAGCTCCCGGCCCAGCACGGGCAGAGCGCAAGGACCAAAGTCCAGAGCAGATTGCAGAGCAAAGAACTGAAGTATTTTTAATTACACCCTGGTTTCAGGATTGATGCTCCCTCTTTCTGCGCTGTCACTTCTCAGCTAACGTGGAAGATGAGATCCAAGGAGCTGCTCGCCACCAATAGGCAGGAGAAAACCAGACTGCAAAGCCCCGCACAGGGTGTTGCTGCTTTATAATCATCCAGCCCAAACTATTCACATGCAAAATGCATGAGCTCCATCTATTAGCAATGCCATTCTCAGGTGGCTCTCAGCAGGCCCCTTGGCATGGAACAAGGTTTGTTGATGTGAAATAACACACACTGTAAACACATTTTAGCATGCATGAGGAGTAGGACCAAAACCACTCAAGAACAAGGCCAGGACAGAAGGAAAAGGCTGGCCAAGCCTCCCCTTGTAACCTCGGCCAGCAGATACTCAACCAACTCATCGCTGCCTCTTTCCAGGTATCTGCTCTCCCCTTGACAAGCTGTGGGCAACAGGGTCCTCCCTTTCCCCAGGCATAACACAACTGCTGAGTGGTTCAACACATGACTGTTCTTCCCTCCCCAACAGCGGGATGCTCCCACGGGAACACAGGTCCTGGATCCTCAAAACACTGCAAAAACCACCGAGCAAAGCACGAAGGCGCAGCCGGCACGGCCACAGACGGGCTCAGCACCAGCCCTGTTTGCGTTCACCTCCCGCACAGCCCGTTCCTTCATTCGCACAGGACCTGAGGTGTTTTCCCCCCAGGGAACACCCCTGTGTCCTGCCCTGTCCCAGCACCCTCCCCGGGACATTTGGAAAGCACCCGGTCCCTCACCCGTTCGGAGGGGAAACAACTTCTTCCGTCCTGTTGTGGTCTTGGTTTATTCTTC
Source organism: Phaethon lepturus (assembly GCF_000687285.1). Classification (NCBI taxonomy): domain Eukaryota; kingdom Metazoa; phylum Chordata; class Aves; order Phaethontiformes; family Phaethontidae; genus Phaethon; species Phaethon lepturus. Next base: position 6,200 of record NW_010543343.1, read on the forward strand.
TGGAGTAAAAGAGTTTTTAAAATTCTTTTTTTTTTTAAAAACAAGGGGAAGCTGGCACTGGGGACCCTTGCGAACAGCACCAGCAGCCTCTTGTGGGCGAGGCGAGTCCTACAGCAGCCGTGCGCCTCGGGCGGGGCACGCAGGCTGCGGTACGGGATGCAGCGCCATCGGGCCCTGGGCTCGCTCTCCGCCAAGGTTTAAAACTGGGAGACGAAACACCCACGGGCGGGCAGGACGCCAGCAGTCCACGCTCACCTCTAGGCTTGCCTCAATAAACCCTTTAAGGCCAAACTCACCGGCCCGCCTCCGCTCAGTGCACAGGTCTGCTAACAGAATTAGCCAGGAATTACACATAAAAGGGTTCACCTGACAAAGTTACCTTGTGCCTAAGTGACTAAATCAGCTTTCTCCACCTATTCCACTGTCTAGGCTGAGTGCTGACTTCAAGTCACACTCTGCATAGATAAGCCAGACCTTATCTTGTCAGCAATCCTGTTTTCTCCTCCAGTGTGTCCCACTCAGGCAAGGCACAGCCATGATTTTATCTCACAGTACACAACAAGGACCACTCAAACCAGATGCCACTCAGCTTGCTCCAGGCTAACCTGGGATTTACTTGGAACGCTGTCTTTAACCTGCTGCCACTTGATAAACACAGTGTAGATAAAGGAGACGGCCCACAAGTACACAGGGGAAAATATTTTGCCCAAGACCATCCAAACCCAAGAACTGTGCCAAAGCCAGCAGCATAATCCTCTCAGCTCACTGCAAGTACAAAATTGCTAAATTCCGCTCCCTCCCCACTAAAATCCTGTCTGTCCCCACCTCTACAACCCCACATAATCATCTTTTCAGCTTCCTAATGCAGCTTTTTAAGTAAGATGTACCTTCTCAAGAGGATATAAATCTTTACTGTAGGGTGAGCAATAATTAGAGGTTTTACAGAAAGGCCCGAGATGACTGGACATCCATCCCAGAGCAGCTCTGCCAGGGCACACCGTGGAGAGGGCTGAGGCCAGCCGAGGGCAGAACCAGCTCCTCTGCACCAGCACCGCACCAGTCCCTCCCAGCAACCCCCGTCAGCCCCTCCTCACACAAGGCACCAGCCTTTTGCTGGGTTTCTAGCAAAAAACCTGAGCTCTGCCCTCTCCCAGGCTTTTCTCCCCATTAACCAGCTGGCTGCACGGAGCTGCCAAGTGCAAGCAGAGCGAGCAAATCCTCCCTCTTGCTCCAGAAACATCACAGCCCCTCATGCTTCTCAGAAGCAAATGGTTGTCCCCCCTCCCCGAGCAGGGAAAACACCAGACCCTTTTTCCAAGGGTATTTTGCGTTGCAAATTCTCCCATCCCTCCAAAAGGGGGGAATACCAGGCTACAGGCCAGGTTGCAGACCACCACCTGCAACACAGCTGTCCCACATCCCCCCTCCTCGCACTTTGGAGAGGATGCGGAGAGCAGCCGGGAACAGGGTTTGCATCTCAAGTTCTACTTCATTTTTCCCTCAGGCTGTTAATTCCTAACCTGAGCACAACACCCGCACACTCAGGCTGCGTCTGGGGACCGCTCTGTCCTGCCGCAAGAGGAACAACTGCAAAGCACAGTCCTACTCACACCTGCCTGAACCGGGCCAGGTAACAACCGGAGCAACAGCGCAGACCACCCGGGCACACGCACGCTTACCTGGGTCAGCAGGCTCTGCCGCAGCTCCCAAACTTCCAGCTTTCCAGCAGCCAAACCCTCTATGTGCCCCAGGAGCCCTTTTATGAGCTCCATCCCACCCCACCTGCACCGCCCTTGGGTGCTCCCCAGGTGCCAGGGATTCCCTAATTGCCCTCTGCTCCCAATTAACCCTGTCGGGTCTGTGGTGGGACACCTGCACACTCATGGCTCTGCTTTTGAGGGCATCCCCCACCTCCCCAAAACCAGCTTTTACACACCTGAGCCTCCTGCCCTGGGCTGAGAGGCCGTTTGCTGCTGTGCCTGCTGGGGTGGGCTCTTGGGGGGGGATAAAAATGAGGCATCCTGACAAGCTGGTATCTGGGCACGCTTATCTTCGCTAGACGCACAAGTGCAGGAGGTGCGTGCTGGGACGGAGCCGTGACGCAGCCCGCAGAGTGGGGATGGGCAACGTGTCAGTCTCCGGCCTCCCCCGGCCAGGCTTAGCTTAAATCAACTCCAGACTGGTTTAAACTACTCTGGCGAAAAAGCAGAGAAGAATAGCTGCTTCGGGTTTTGCCCTGATTCACTGAGGCCAGTTTATATCTGTGTTTATGCAGACCCGGTTTCAATAAATCCCTGGATTACTGCTTGTGTTTATAAGTGATTTAAGTTGATTTAAGGGATTCGAATTTGCAACCGCGTAGCCAAATCGGTATTTCACACCAGGGCAAAATAAATAAACAAATCGTGGAGAAGAGCAATTAGACTCCACTAAAACTGATTTCTCATGCACTGACTCCTGTTCCTCCCCAAACGAAGCACGGGAGGCTCTCACTCCGAGCTGTGCTGCATCCCCCAAACTGTCCCCGTGGGGCCTTTTAACCCAGTTTAAACATCCTGTATTTGAGTTGGGATAAAACCTCATTACGAAAGCTCTCCTTTCAGCTCAGCCGTGGATGCTCCCTGTTCCACAGCGCTGCTTTCTAACCCGGCTGCAGCGGACGCAGCACACCTATTTCATCCTGCGCAGAGGCCGGGGTTAACCGGCGCCCAGAAAGTGCCGTAAGCCCCCCAGGAGCCCCAGCAAAGGCAGGATGCGGGGTCCGGCCGGGCGTGCAGGCAAGGGTAAATGTGAGGGGGTTTTGCATGCACCAAATTACCAGATCACCAGTTCCCCTTGAATGATGACTGCTATTGCCTCCTCTCTGCTCAGGTCTGAGGACTCCTGAACCGTGACTGTGCTGGAGCAGAGACAAGGGTTGAGTCATGATTTTAAAAAAACAAACACTTCCCTAAAAATGCTTCCTGGCATCCTCTCGTGGCCTCCTGCCCTGCACAAACACACCATGATTCTCTCCAGCACGTGGCGAAATAACCCCGCGTCCTCCAGTCCTGACCCAAAACTCAGCCTGGGCCACGTCAGAGCATCATTTTTGGGAAAGGGTCCCCACAGCCGCCCTGACCGGCACAGCCCCTCTCCCTGTAGCAGTGCAGCTCCCATGTCCCAGACCAGCCGGGACCCACCTGGGCAGACCCCCCCTGGGCGGCCCCCCCCCCGGCTGCCGGGTGCCCCCAGCTCTGCTCATCTTCCCACCGAGGGACCGACATCTCCGCAGGGGACGGGTCCACCGCGCCCCGACAGCTCCTGCTGCTCTAATTGCATATCTGCGAGGTGAAGAGCTGCCGTAACCACAGCCCTGGCACGCTATAAAAGCACATAAAGAGACGTATGTGATCATTATGCAAAGGACTCGCTCCTTTATGGGGTTTGGATTACAGTTTATAATATATGAAGCTAAACTGCAAAGCACATTTGGGTTTTATGGGCGCCATAAACACGAGCGGCAGCGTGCCTGGGAAAAAGCAGCCGAGCCAAGCGGCAGCGCGAGGGGCAGCGCGTCCCTGTCGGGATGCGGAGCAAACGATGCCGGGTGAACCCAAAACCAGGGATCTTGTCCAAGCCCCTTTGACTCTGCGGCTGCAGACGGCGTGGGGTGAAGGGCATCCCCCTCCTGCACCCCCAGCTCAGCCCCAGTCCGCAGGGGGCCCTGGGAGCAGCATGTCCCACTGCTGTCCCGTGCGCGGAGCAAAAGAGCCGGAGGAGGGAAAGGGGAGATGCTTCTCTGTCTTTTTTGAGGGGAGCATTCCCCCGTGCACGGCTCATGCATGCCCAGGAGGCTGGGGAACCCCTGAGCTGCAGAGGAGGGTGATGGCGGGGGCAGCCCAGCCGCCACACTCGCCCCTTCGGCTGCAAATCTCATCTTTTATTGTGGTAATTGCCAATGCTTCCACCACCGTGAAAATCAGATTACTCTGTGCAGAGATAAGGCCAAGGCCCAGCCCAGGGGAGGACGGGGCATACGGGGAGAGGAGCCATACGGCGGCTTTGTATCACGGGGATGCAGAGGAGAAAGGGATGGGAAATGTAAGGAGATCAGCTGGGGATTTAGGTGATTTTTTGCAGCCTGCAGAGCGGGGCATTGCTGGGTGGGAAAACAAAGAGGGCCTGACCAGTGGAAGGGCATAATCTGTTTTTCCCGTGCCTTTGCTCACCCCCATTTCCTCCAAGAGAAATGCCGTCCACCCCCAGCCCCATCTGAACCTCAGGCTGCATTTCTCCTTCCTCCCCGAGCCAGGGCAGCTTTGGGGTCTGGGGTGCAGACTGGAGTGGGTTTGGGGTCCAGGACGAAGGCTGGGGCTGCACTGGCAGAGTAGGGAAAAGCATCCGTCAGCATCCTGCTTCTTTCTACTGTTTCTAAGTCACAAAACCATCCGGCTCTCCGTTGCCTGAGCTGGCACAGCGTCAGCCCCAGAAGCTGCCCGAGCTGGCCCTGCCGGCCCCCATTCTGCGCCGGTTGCGGAGCAGTGCACACCTCCAGAACCGGCTGTGCTTCAGGCCTGGAAGGTTTTCATAAATATTTAAGCAAAACGCTTTCAGCATGATACGAGTACGGTGTGTGCTACTCAACACGGAGCACCGCGACTGAAATACATAGGGATAACTCGGCGTGGGTACCACGTTCACCTCTGCAGCCCGTCTGTCCCCAGCTGGGTTAATGATCACTGCTTTGCCCCGGCCACCGACGGGGAATTTTTAATTTCAACAGCCCCTTGGAAAAGCAGGCACATATGTCTGCTCCCGGAGAAATCAGCTGGCTGCTGACATTAGTTGCTCAACGATTCCCCGTGGGAGAGTCATCTCCGGCGAAAGGGATTTGAAAAAACAACACGAGTCTTTCACATGCTCAACAGCTCCGGGGCCGCCCCTTCCCGC
>NW_010543344.1:0-24519 GCF_000687285.1 Phaethon lepturus
CGGCCGCGCGGCACGCGGCCTCCAGGCCCCCTCCTCCCCCTGCTGGCGACCGCACTGAGGGCTGCGGCGCGGATGTACACCAGCACGCGAGGCTGCTGAAGATCCTTGCGCGCTTCGCCCTCTTTTTATTCCTGAGGCGTCTGCCCCGCCCCCACCCCCAAAAGGGAGGGAAAAGCACCGAGTCCACTCCAGCAGGGATACAAAAGGCGGGAAGAAGTTGCGGCCCAGCAAAGACTGGTTTTCACCTCACAAAAGGGAGAAAAAGCTTGGGGGGAGAAGAAGTGTCAGACCTCTTTGGATAAAAGCTCAAAAAAAGGTTAGAGGAAGGTAACTCTGCTGCCAGATCCCCTTCCTCACACCAGCAGAAATAAGCGTGCTGTTGACTGAGGAGCCCGGGTGCGCCACGCCTGCAGGCAGCCAGGCTGCACTGCCCTACCTCATGCCCCAACTGGAGCTATCAGAGGTGGCACTGGGCACACCTTGGGCTACACGAGCTGTAAGTAAACACCAAGGCATTTACATGCCTGTCTGCATAATGCAGGATGCAGCGACATTTACACAGAAAGACCTTTGTGCCAAAACCCACAAAGGAAAGGGCAGCGAAAGCATAATTTTGCTCAGCAGCATATAGGTTGTATTATACAGTATCAGCCACAAAATCTGTCTTGTGTATCGATAAAGCAGACTACTGTGCTGTTGTAAAGATCAGAGCTCAGTGGCACAGGGAGATTATGAAATGGCCCCACAGGCTTTGACTGCACTCCAGAGACTCTTGCCACAGCGGTTTGAAACATTATCAGCGCCATCTAAGTGCCCTGCCTCCCTGCCAGCGCTGGCGTTCCTCACAGCACGGAGAGCAGAAGAGGAGACATATCCCGGCTCTTCAGCAGCTCCAGTATGTAATCCAGCTTAGTTTACAACAAAAATGAAAGTTGATGGAGCAAAGATACCAACCTGTGCAAGGGAGGGGCTCAAGCACAGCCTGTTACTTTCTGACAGCTCCGCCATGAGGGCAGTAAGCTTTGGCAGATGGGCAGAGTGGACAGCAGGAATAATCATGGCTTATGAAGCTTTAGTGAGGTGTACCCTTACTTTGCTTTAGCGAGATGAGTTGGTCCTTGTCTGTCTAAGCCCCCAGTCAGGTAAAATATGCCAGGCCTTGCAAGGAGCAGAGCCCAGAACCCAGCTTACCTGGAGTCACCTCTGAGACACTTGCATGCAGGGAAATAACAGCTGAGGTAAGATTTTGAATACCAGACATAAAAATCCCATTATTTGTTCTGTATAAACTTGAGACAGTGGCTATCAGCCTAGCTTTCTTCCCTTTCTCTGCTCTGGAGTAACTTACTTGACTGTGTCTCTTTCCTGTGAGGTAGGATAAACCTCACTTTAAGGGTCCTGAACTTGCAGAGAGCTTTGATCATGTGTGGCAGCTCAAAAAGTGGTACTTAAATCGTCTGCTCATATGACAGCAATATGATGACCCCCAAGTTTGTATTCGCCTAGTTGGCTAGCTGTTGGCTGTTCTTTGTAAAAGAACAGCAATGGCAATAGCTCCTCAGCATTGGTAGAATAGTAGTTGAAACAATATCAAGTATGTATCTGCTGCCCACTGTGCAAATCTGAGTCATGACCCTCCTGCGAATGTAGGGTAGGCTAGAGTTTTAACGCCAAAACAGAGAGATTATTTTTATTATTAAGTACAATTTTACAAACAGTTGTGCTCAAACATGCCCACACACAATTTGCTGACTGAATTGTCTTTAAAAAAAAGTTGTTAGAGTATTATATGAAAATAGCAATACACTCATATATTTCTCAAGTGAGGCAAGCAAACACCTCTAACTAGATGAGGGCCTATCAGCCTTCCACGTTCTTGCTTTTAGTAGCCTCAAAAGCAGCACCACACAACGTGATCAACCTTGCTCCGTGGAAACCATAGTCTGGTGCTACATGTGCTACTTTCCCACCACCATAGCATTGCTCCTCAGAGCCTCTGGTCCAAAGTTTGCACGGGGAGACAGGTCAGCTCAATATTTAAAAACCCTTGGATAGCCTTCTGTCTCACAGAAGCATAGGGGTGGATTCAGTGAGACGCTGAACAACTTCTGGGAGCATCACAGGTTATATATACGGCAGTGATAACAGACAAGGTGCCAGCAGATGGCACTCAAGAATGTGAGCAGCACTCCTGGGCTCAGCGGAGCTCCAGCCCTGCTGGTTGTGTGATTGATGCACTACGAAGTACTTGCATGCAGGGTCTAACAAGCCCAGTATGTTTCTAGACCGAATGCATGCAAAATAAAAAAGTAAGTGCTTTCAGTGTTTCACATCTTTCATCAGGGATCTAATTCCTGTCTCTAGTATAGGAAATCTTTGCATGTGTGCTACGTGTGACCAAAATACTCCATAAAATAGCCTCTTTCTGGATTTAGATTATGGCTGAGTTCTTTTGCTGCGTTAAAGAAGATACTGATAAGCAGAACCACTTTTTGTCTTTTTTTTTTCTCTTCGTTTCTTACCTCTTCCTTGGGTCCTGGCAGTTGGGTTAAGGAAATGGAATTTGAATGGTTATGGGTTAAGAGCTCTTTCTTAAGGGAAAGCTTTGGTCTCTAGCCCACTATTCTTTATTAAGATCATTGCAGTAGGTTACTTCTACTGGTCTTAGGAAAGGGGTCAATCATAGCTTGATTTTAATTAACAACACTACATAGGCTCTGTCCACTAGAATTTTACTGTTGGAGTCTAGGAAATGCTTGGAAGGAAAAGTCAGGCTCTGCCTGTTTATGTCGCTGAGATTAACCCTCCTCAGGTCTAAAAGCTAACCTTCTACTTGCAGGAGCCAAAGACTTCAGTTGATGTGGATGATAGTTACATCTTAGAAAAGACACTTTAAGTAAGAAAGGGAGTCTTGTTACTCCATAATTCATGAAGTTAGCCTGTCAGTTTGCTCCGAAGAACTTTCTTCTATGATTTATACCTGGACTCTAGGGAATTATGGGGTTTTTTTCCTTCCTTTTTACACCGTGACTGGGTTGAATATATCCAACATTCTGGCACTCTGGAGTTTTCAGAGTGCCCGAGTCATACTTTTTGCCGGCATTTCTTTGGTCTAATATGGGCAGGTAAGAAAGAAGTCTGTCAATGCCAAAAGCATTTTCCAGAACGCTCCCTGTAAGGCTTCAGACTGAATATTAAAGTTTGGGCTGAAGTCCAGCACACTGAATCCACAGAGGTTTCATAAGCTAAATAGAATAATTAACATTTCTGCAGCTTCAAGTGTATCTATAGCACTGTGGGATGCATTTGAAGCTCTTCGAAAGGGTCAAATGCAATTTCCAGTATAAATACAGTTGTGTAGTGGTTAATAACTTAGTATTTAAATTGTGTCTGCTGAAAGCTTGGTATACAAGTTAATTTTTCTTTTGGTCCCAAAAAATGGTTTAAATTGGTAATACCATTTCAAAATATTTTTGTGGTTTATTTTGTGGGGTTTTTGTTTGTTTAATAACCCATGAAAGTAGGGTTTAATTAGGAAGCTGACATTTGCATACTGATCTGTTCATCCCTGAGAAAGCCAAAGAAGTGAGCTCTCTACACACACATGCATGCAAACATTCGGCAGCTCTGGCTTCAAGCCCATTGTGACATGAGCCTGCACAAAAAAATTTATTGCCAATTTCCAGAGATTTTACGTGCCACTCACGTATGTCTTAATTATTTGGGTTTAATTACCACAGTTCCAGCTGGGATACACTTGTGGGTGGCTTTTCATCCAAACTGTGCAGTTGTCCTGATTAAGGGAGCAGTTGTTAAAAAAAAGGGCTGAACTAATTAACAGAAAATAAAAATACATAGTTGAGAATGACACATCTATGATTCTGCTTAGGCTAATAGGTGAGATAGTGGCCTGGAAACATGTGCACTGGCATCCAACTCCAAATCCAGCTTTCTGCTTACCTTCTGACTTTTAGCAAGTCCTGGTGTTCTGAGCTTTGTTTTCCCCATCTCAGTTTTAGCTGGTAGTTCTAGTTAAACCAAATGTATTTACTAGAGGTATTCAAAAAGCTTTTAAGCTCTTCTCTTAACATTGGTTTGTGCAGTACATATACTTGTATTATGCATCACGGCCCATGCTGTGTGTGGCTCCAAGGCCCTTACAGTCAGATTGAGAGTTACAACAGCCTCTGTCCTGAAGACCTGACCTCTCTTGGAGACAGTTGATCCCAGTGGAGCCTCTAGGACCACGGGAATGCTAACACAAGTTTTGATTCAGTGTTGCACAGAGACATTCAAGAGGAAGTTTGGGGCCTCTGTAATGTTCAGCTAGTTTGTCTCTGTTACTTCTGCAGTCTTGACCTAATTTTTCTCTTACAATGAGGGGCTTGGTTGAAGCAAAGGCAGTAGATGAAACAGGACATGGAGTGGGGAAAGCCAGAAAAGAGTGGAATCTCACTTGGCAGATGAAGACTGAGGAAATATTAGATAGACATATGAAACATAGATATACTCTGGCCATAAGAATGGAGTTTTGGGACACAAGTGAGAGCTTATGGGACTCAAGTGGAGAATATATCTATACTAAAAATCAGAAGCGTATAAGGTAGGGTTGAAGGTAAGCACTTCAGGGATGTCATGGAGTCCGAGAAAAGACCACACAAAAGAGGGGGTGGCATGAGATGCAACCAGCACAACTAGGGATACCAACTGGACCAGTTAAGTGGCATGAAGAATAAAGCTGTAGCAAGAGAAAGCAAGCAGAGAGGACTGGATGCTGCTCCTGAAAGGGCAACCATCTCTCAGAATGTGTAACAGCCATGGTTGTTGCCATTAAAGGAGTAAAAGCAGCATTCTGAGAAAGAGCATAGAAGTTCAGCAAAAGCTTGCTGGAAAAGGGCAAAAGGTTTTATAAGTCAGATTGGATTCTGTAGAAGAGGAACAATACATAGCAATGGGATGCAAGTTCTACAGTGGCAGGAAAGGAGACGTGCAAGATCTGTATGCATATTTCCACAAATGCAATTCCCTTGTATAGTCAATAATCACACGTATACCATGGATTGATCTTTAAGCATTTAGCCAAAATGTCACTTAAGGCAAATGGTAGCTTGACTGGAACTTGTAGTGGAGAGGAGGGTCCAACATTTGATTCAGAAGCTGACTCTCCCTGGTCTAAATTTGAAGTAAGCTCATTCTTTCGTAAGGTGGAAAAAGAAATCCAAGTCTTTCAGGATGTCTGCTTGAGGCAGAGTTTTGCCCTTGTTTTTATTTTACAGCCTTTCTGATCAGAAATAGCTCCAGTAAAAATGCCTTAATGACAAGAGGAAAGTCTTTGTTCTGATCTCACAAGCCATTTCATGCCAGGATGACTTCACAGCTGAATTACTTCCAATTATGCTTGGGTAAATGACTTTAGAATTAGGCCCTGGGTATCCATGACTTCACACTTCTCCAGGATCCTGAAGAGCAGGTTTTTTATTATTGACACACGCATGTGCAGAAGTTAGAGCATCCGTGGAGATCACTCCCACTTCAAAGTGATTGCTGTGGTGGAAAAAGAGTTTACAGATGGCCATGGTTCTTTCCACCTGTGCATTTTCCCCTCTCTGAATGCTAAAAGGGTGCCTGCCTACATTAAAGCTGCAGTTGGCTGCATACATAATTCAGTGTTTATTTTAACACAAGTGAAACAGCTACCACAAATGGCAACTCATTATCATCAAAAGGAGCGAATGGCAAACATGCGCACATGAGGGAACAGCATCCTTTGGTGGAATTAAGTCTTAACCAGACAGCCAAGAGTTGTGCACAGCCCTCTGTCTTGCCTTTAGGATACCAGTGTGAGGGATAGTCTTGGCAGGCAGCTTCTGAAGAGACGCAAAAGCATCAGACTGCACTCACAGCTGCAGTTAGTCCTGGCAGATACAATTTCATAGCCATACTTGGGATTTCTCACTGGGTCAAGGTTCTGGCTGCTCTCTCAAGCTGAATAAGGAAGTGTGAGTGAGCACTGTCTCACACTGCCCTTCTCATATTGGGAGTATTTGAAATCTCATCCTAGACAATGACAGGACAAGTCCAAACTGTAGCAAAATACGGTGATGGAAATTTTCATTTTGACTACTTTCTTTCTCTTCCTCTCTGAAATTACTTTTTTGAAGGTATTTCTCCATAATAGTCTGCATGGAAAAGCTGTAAATATCAAAGCAAGTTAGATTACATCTGAAGTTAAACAAGTATCCTCAAAACCTGCTGTTGTGGAAAACTTCAAGGAAAGCAAGACTCCGGTCTCTTGTCATTAACTCCATTTATAAATTGCAGTCTCACACCATCCCACATTTCCTTTTCGAATGTTAACTTCCCTTTTAAAGGACAGTGAATATGCTTTTGTTCATGTTACTAGGCACTAGTGACAAATATTAACTCATCTATTTCTAACATCCCATTTCATGAGCTTTATTTTGAGTATGTCCCTTAATATGGAAATACTTTTATTCCTTCTGAAGGTTCATCTGGTATTCCTGTGACAGGGCTTAATCTTGGCATTAATTTTTACATGCGATTTATCCATCTAATGGGTATTTTTATGGGAGATTAAAGGAACATTATCCTGAACTACCCATCCCTGTCCACACGAAGAGGGGGACAACTACACAGTCTGCTGGTCATGTCAAGGTGGAGTGCAAAGAACCAATCAGAACACATATTTCTCTGCCAACCACATTCTTTGAATTTAGGTTTCCTCGACTTTGGGACTGGGAATCCTGCTGCTTAGAACAGCTCCAGCTATCTATCCTTGAGCTTGCTGCAGGTCATATTTTAGAGAACATGGGACAGTAGCTGGCAAACTTAACTGACTATAAAGCTACTGTAATATTTAGGAAATACTATTTACTGATAGTAGCAGGTTTTAGTGAAACGGCACTGACTTGTGCTAGCTAAATATCCAACCCAATAAATCTAAAAGCATGACTGAGGGAAGCTATTTATATAGGTACATATACATATGTATTTGTGTGTGTACTGGTAGTCTAGTATAATTGTATCTACATTAGCAAGTAGAGTGATGTAAAAGTAACAGATTTGTAGAGCAAATAATTTGGTACTAAGGACCAGAGTTTGGTCTTTGGGGACTTTTAATTCGAACTTTAGTCTTGTCTGGACTGAATGCCTCTTTGTGGTCTGACCACATGTGGTTTCATCTAAAAGGTACCCAGTTTGTGTGCCTCAAGGCCACCCAACAATACAAACAAAAGCACAGGAAGTGAGGTTAACAGAGAGATTCACATCAAAACTGCAATCCTGGTCTAAAATAAAATGCTAATGAACTTACATGTTGTGTCCCACTGGCGGTGCATAGTGCAAATGGGTGATCCTGTCAGCACTGTACCATTCTTCTGATAACTGCAGAGAACCCTCAGAACCATTCAGAAAGGTCAATGATCCCTTGTCTGTATCAATAGTATCAATCTCAGTCAATGATACCTTGTCTGTAGCAATAATTTCTCTTATGTACGTGCAGCCTGACTTTCCCCTTGTGCTTAAATGCCATTTCAAGTTTATTGCTTGCTAGCATGGCTTTAAATCATGCTTAGCTTTCTTGTGGCATCTGACGCTTGTAATACCACACCATAACTGCACTGTGCTGCCCATTGTCTGTAGAGCTGAGAAACTGTTTGCTTTCCAGTCTTTTTTATTAACAACCTCTAAGCCATTAGTCAACTTGGTCAATCTCTATTTTCCACTGGCCTGTAAATTAGAAGGGAAAATAAAATATCCTAAGTTGATGCTAAAATACCATGACATACTTCACTGATTTACTAGGGAATAAACAAAGGGAAGATCTTGCCTTTTATAGATGCAAGCTTCTCTGTGTCAGAATCGTATAATCTGCCTTTGCCAAAGTTTCATTACACACAGCATTTGTGGGCCTTTAGAATTGCAACCTCAGTTAACTTCCATGAAAAAAATACATCTGTGTTTTAAGTGCCTCACCAAAAGAATTTTTCCATCATGGGCAGGCTGTCATAAAGGAATCAACAGCAAAATAATATATTACCTATGAATACAGATGTTCTGCCTCCTCCCAAGAGACAGTATATACATGTAGACATTTCTGATCCATCATAGCAATAGCTTGCTCCATCAATGCCAAGGACAGGAGGATAAATTCAGATGCCCAGAGCTGGCCTGGTTATTTGGAAAAGAACAATAAAATCCCAGATCTTCAAAAATTCCTGAATGCTGCAACAGTCAGGCTCCCCAGCAGTGAGGAGTGGGAAGAGAGGGATCATCTGAAGTTACTTACCCTGTAACACATCCTAATGCCATGTACTTAGGTAAACTTCACACACCGAGATGCATGGTGTATGTCAGAATGCCATAAACCCCTGTTTATTACTGCAATAGTTCCTGGGAATATTAAAAAAAAAAAAGTGAAAAAATAACTGATTCAGTCACTGTTTTGCTAAAGATATGCATCAAAGAACAGATTATTCCTCCTATACATAGCCACCTGGAATTAAATTTTCTTTTGCTCCATTTAGCAAACACTTCTTCTCCCTCCTATCACCACTCTGCTTCAGATGCAGATGGAACTGAGGCTATGGTTTAAATTCAACTATCCAAGCTTCCCAAGCACAACACAGGCATTGCCAAAACCTTCAGCTGACAGAGTCTTCCAGGACAGGCAGAGAATTTTTAGGCAATCAGAGTAGCTCTTTTTTCAAATGCCTCTTTCTCAGCTTCCCATTTTAGTCATTTGGTGGCTGCCACCAGCTGCTAAGAGGACTGAGGTTTGGCTGTTCAAGAGGCAAGTGGCAACAGTAAGCAGGATCTGGCAGACAGCAAGATGATGTAAGTTTTGGAGTGCTTTTTTCTGGCCACTGGAATGAGCTAGAGAACAGAGCTTAAATCAAAAGCCACTAGTCTGGAGCTATTTTAAAGCTGCCTCGGCAGCTCACCTGGCAACAGCCTTACACATATGCCTTATTATTGCAAAACATATTATCCTACTGTGCCTTGATTATGCCCACAAAATTATGGTGATAACGATCACTGTTGGATTTCTACTGCTGAGGCAAGAGCACAACTGGAATGCTAGCTGTGGAGGTATTAATGAAAGACAATCTTTGGGTGTATGCTGTTGGAGCTATCAAAAGAAGATTATATGATTTATAGAATTCCAGGATATTCCTGAATCTGGAAGAATTTAATTTGCCAAACTATGGTTTTAAAATATACAGGCCTCATTACTCAAAATGAGAATCCTGGCTGTGTTGCTAGTAAAGCTGAACAGTAGCTGAACGTATTTTAACACATATTTAACTTTCCACATCAGTCACGTGATTTCACCCAACCTTGTGCTTACCAGTTACAGGAATTTTACCCGCTGAGAAGTTGCGTCCTGCCTTTGTTCACATCAATTCCAGTGGAGTTTAAGGATATTGGATTCCCATGCAGGACAGAAGCCAAACATTACAGGAACTTGTATAGCACCAGGTGGTGGTGCAGATCGGTGATTAAGTAGCCCCAAACTCTGTCTGGCCTATGGACATGAAGAATCAAAATGAGGTTTTTGCAGATTATTTGACATTTCTTGCAGGATAACACTGTGTTGCTGAGCTCATGGTTTATCTTTACATGCCTGCTCCGGAGATCAGACATCCATACTTACCCAGGAATAGCCACTAACTTCTGACATTCGAAACTCAGTTTCAGGTCCCTGCACTATTGGAAACGGCCAGGAATTTGAAGCACCATCTCCCATATCTGAACAGACTGCTCTAAATGCAGTGCTGTTGACTGTATAATTTAATTGTAACCTTGCAATGTCAAAGTAGTTGCTAAGCAAAAAGAAACAGCCCCAACCTGGCTGTCCTGGTTTAAATGACAATGTATGAGAAGGAGTAGGGGAACTGGAAGAAGATGGTGATAAGCCTAACTGTTATTAAACAGTGTCAGAGCAAACCAGCTGCTTGGGAGGAAACTCTCTGTAGCTTTCCATGCATTTCTGAAGGCATCAGCTGTGCTGAGGGGTACATTTGGTCAGTGCAGGAGGGCCTGAGGTTTGAATGTTGTGCTGTACCACATTGTACCACAATGTTTTCTCTGTTGTTGAAACTGCTTCTGCCTGTCAAAGAAGTGGGAGTTGCCAAATTTGGCCAGTGGCCCTGCACTTTTCCTCTGAACACCACTAATAACATGGGGGGCTTGAGCAGATTTCATCTTTATATTTTCCAAAATCTGGTTTACATTTTCCTTTTCTCTTTCAAGAGCAGGTACTAAAGGATTGATTCAGTGGGTCAGATCTCCAGGATGGAGTAAACTAGCATGACCTGTGTTAAGGCAATTCTAATGAAGCCGTTTCAGTTTACAGTGGTTGAACGTCTCGCCAAAAATCTTACCCCAAAATGGCTATTATTCCATTTTGGCACATTTACACTCATGTGCTCCTCCAGATGACTAATGGTGGTATGAGGAGTCGGGGGAAGGAAGACAAACCATCTGGCTACTTGCATTCAAAACTAGACATTCCTAACTTATTTAGGTTCCCAAATCATCCGTTCCTGCAGGGGCAGGGAATTTTCCTTGCTTTGGGTTGTTAGCCTGTGGTCCAAACATACCGTCTGAAAATGAAAAAGCAGGGAACCAGGAATATCATGGCTTCTTGCTTGTTGTTACTGGGCTACGTAGATCCCCTAGTCCTGGCAGAAGGCATATATATCTCAACAGAGGAAACGTGGAGACGATCATCAGCCTGTAACATTTACAACTAGCAGATTAGGTAGCTGCTGTCCCCTAACATATCTGAAGCACTTGACACCAGCGAGTGCCAGACAAAGCATGTTACTGAGCTGTGGATGATAAGAGTATCCTCAACAGCAGTAACTGCTGTTAACTTACCCAATACATTCCCATACCAATTAACATCTTAACTGCATACACATTGCCTAGAGGATCTAGGGAATTTGACAAGGGATTAGTTTAGATAACTTGATGTTATTTTTATAGTGATCCTACCACTGTTGTATCTTCCCTCTATAAAGATACGCCTAACAGTGTTGTCTGGTAAGGAGCAGGCTTCAGTTTGTTACCGTTGCCTCCAGGCTAGGTTTTTAAATCTTGGCGAGTAGATATAGGGACACTCCTGAGTAATGCTAATACAGCAGTCTGTTCCCTCACACTGACCTGGTAGACATCTAGCTTGCTGTAGAAATGGTTCCAGTATAGTTGCCTACATAGAATGGCACTGGGCTGGGATGTCCTTTTCAATCCTGTTTGCCTGGAATTATCTGTAGAGATAAAAACATGAGTACAAGTTAGAGGCTGCTTTGAACTCCTTCAGAAAATATGGACAAGTATTAGACAAAAAGGCAAGTTGACTGTCCAGCATGGTCCACTGTGATTCCTCTTCTGCAGGAGAATTGGTTGGAGTCATTCCAAGTTAAATCCATAGTCAGAGCCCTGCAAAGCTCTCTAGGAACTAGTCCAGTGTAAGATCAAAGCACCTCTCAGTCTTTAGTGCATTTAATCTTGCCATCTGTCTCTGTGAATTTTATGTGCAATTATCGCATTTTACAGATGGGGTAGAAAGTGTAGAGCTAAAAGACTGGTCTAAGGTCGTGCAGGAAGTCTGTGGGAGGATGAGGTATTGAACTGGCTAACATCATCTCCTGGGTGAGATACCATCTCCAGTGTGGCACTGGAGGTTTGCCTTTATCGTTGCAGCAGACTCTGAGAGGATACAAGGAGAGTCCCTGTTGACAGTGAATGCATCTACATGAACACGTAAAGGGAAGGAATAAAGGGAATTTTATGGGAGGGTTTACAGCTTTGATCAGTTTGTTTATGGTACTGTGATGTTAGTAGACAAAAGCAAGTCTCTTTGGGAAACCTAAAAAGAATGCAGCTCCTCTCCCTGCCATGGGGGGGCTCTGAAACCCCTTGGGATGAAAAATCGTGGCTCAAGCTGTAGGATATTTACTGATTTAAAATAATTGCTGATGCTTCTTCAATGCCTTTGATTCTAACACACTTTGCACGCTATAACTGCTGTGCTAGAAGTGATTCTTCTGACACGCTGACACTTGAAGAGCTCCATGCAGAGCAGCACGCCACACCACCATTGCTGAGGGGAGGAATTGTGGTGAGAATCAGGAATGCAATTATGCAGCTTGGAATTTTGCCAAAATACAAAGAGCAACACCCAGCTTCATAGAAAAAAAAGAAACTCATTAGATCTTTAGTTACAAAGTATGGAAAGATTAAAAACCCTAACACAATTAAGTTTTTCATGTTTCAAGGCAAGGACTGGGAATTTTCTCAGAATGCAATAACTATTATCAAGACTTATTCAAATTTATCGTTGTACTTTCAGAAGTGCTACCCTGTGACACCTCTAGGCCAGGATACAGCGTATCCCTCAGTCCAAGGCACCACCTCTTTGTTTCTCACAAAGAGGTAAGAGTATCCAAGTCTTACATGTGACAGGCACTCTGCTCCTATCCTGTTCCCTTTCTAAGCCTGTAGGCATGTCAGAGTCTCCTGGCAGAGCTGCATGGAGCTGTGGAGCACATCCTGGAACATCTGCATCAGACTGGGTAGCATAGGGCCAGACCAGACTGCTCACAGCTCTGTCACCAATTCTGCCTTCAGTCTGGGAACTAAGTGAAATTGCAAATTTCTGCACTGGTGCACCATGTTACTGGAAATTTCCCAACCTTGCTGGCATTTCTATTTAAAGAAGCATAACCTGGTTTCAGATCTATCCATGTATCCATCTAAATAACATTGCAATCTTCCAAACGTCTGCTTCATTGAAGTGGCAAGTTAAAACTCATAGATGGCCACAAAACTGAATATTGCTATGAGATGACAGGATAACACGCATCACCTTTTTCTACAGCCTTCCCCTATGTTAAAGAGATCACTCTGTGTAGTTTTTGTTTAGTTTAGAGAAAACCAAACCAGCCAAATGAGAAACCCCAGCCCTTCAAACAGTGCTTTTATAGGCCTTATAGGCCCAGTGCATCTTTTTATCTGGTCTTTAAGGGTGCAGAACCTTCTTGGAAAGCTACTCCCTAGCATCAGACTACGTCATCTACTCTCAGAAGCAGGAGGCTTTCGAAACTGCTGTGGGGTAGAAAGGCAAAGAAAGTCATTAGCCTTCTAAACTGCGTGGTTCTTAGGAGGGCCAAAACTCTTCAGGTGTAACACTGAAGCTACCAGTGCCACCTTGTAGTTTTGACTTAGCCAAGGGAACTCCTGTTGCAAAAGGTTAACAGTGCAGATGGGAACAATGTTATATTGCTGCTCTTATTTCTTGTGAATCACAGATGACAGCACAGAACCCACCCCAAAAGAAGGGAGTCAAGCGTGCTTACTTACAATGTTTAACTCATGGAGAAATCACCATGAGATTTCTTTGTCCTTCCTCTGAAACATGTGGAATTGGCTGCTGCCTCAGGTGTGACACCAGCCTGCATTGAGGAGACATCAGGCTTGATTGAGGTGTGCAGTTCCAGAGGACTGAAAATGATTTGCATCCTAATGGGAGTATAGTCCCATGCAGGGACTCCTTTCCCAGTACTGTACCCTGGAGCAGGAGAATTGAGACCTAACTCTTCATGGTCAAAATCTCTCCCATTCTTTCAGGAAAACACTGTACTTTTCTCCACTTAGAAAAAGTGAACTGGGGCCCCTGGGAAATACAGCAACCAATAAATAGCAAACAGCTACTAGAAATGTGGCTGGTATGAATATTGGAAAGTAGACATTTATTTCTAAAGCTGAACATGACTTTTAAAGAGACATCTCATGAAATTACTGAGGGAAATTACTTGTTCTATTAAGCGCAAAAAAATTTATGACATTTTTTTAGTTTCTAGCTTCGTTTTCCATGAGATTTTGGGGACAGATGAATGGTTTTATATGCGCTTGCTACTTACTTTACTCTGCCCTGTCTTGATCACTTACCCTTTTTTAGCATGGAAAGCCTTAAAACTGCTGTAGTTAGATGCTGAATTTTCTCCTTTCTTTATCAAGCACTTTAGGCCAGCAATATGATGCTGTTTCCTAGCATACACCCTGGTTTCCTCAGGGATTTGGTGATCCCAGTGAGTTGCTAAAAATGTTTCCTCAAAACCGTTCAACATGACATACTGCTGCTCCAGGCCTTCCCTTATGACAAGCTGCTCTTGTTGAATGACTCCCTCTTTTCTTTACACACCAAATTTACTTGGGAAGGAAGTCTAAACACTCAAATCAATGATGGAAAAAAATACACCACTTCAGAATAGTTTAGTTGGACAAACTGCAAAGTATCCTGGGGATCAGATAATTCAGAGATTACTATGCACTACTGTCATTTGGAGCAGTCCCTAAAATGTTATGTATGCAAGCAAATATGACACAAACAAGTTCAAAGCTGAAAACTGGGAGAACATACTTATTACCTGGGTGGGAGAGAAGTACATGGAGACTGACTTCAGTTGTTTTGGAAGTCTTTTTTTCTGTTTCTTTTTCAAAACAGTCAGCATCTCTTTAAAGCTGTTTGACAACTCTGAAGATTGAAAGCAGAGCTTTCTAATACACGTTTAGCAGCAGTCCAGGAATGCTAGCAGGATGCAAAAGCCTTCTCTAGAACGAGACAGGGACTATGAAGAGCAGTGGCCAAATATGGTAATGCTTCAGCATCCCAAAATGCCTTCACAGATACACGTGCCTGAGTAGCAGCAAGTTTTCATCACCACACACAAGAACTGGATTATACTTTTCAGTGCTGTATTTTTACTGCAAAACCCACAAGTGGTCGTGTGTGTTGTCCCCCCTTCACCCCCTGCCTTTTTTTAAATTAAGATATTAGCTTGGAAATTTCCAGTGTGATAGCTAGAAGCTCTGTTGGCACGTGTGAAGGAGCAAGTCTACACAGCCCTGCTCTTGGAAGGGTTTCACAGTTTGTGCAGAGCTCCCTGGTGCTGCAAGATGACAATTGCTGTCATCCAAGCTAGCAGTTAAAGGCCATTTGGAGTGGTCAGTGCTTCACTGTGGGCACAGCAGGTAAATTAAATAAGGACAGAGAAGGTGTATTGTCCTGTTGATTCTGACAAGGGAGAAGAGGGTTAACAATTTCACTTCTGTGTACAAAATGTATCTCTGACTGCCTCACGACAACAATTTGTACCTCAAAGAAGAATTATTCTGACAAGAAGGAATACGTAGACTTGGTGTTAGTTTCTTCCATTTGTAGAGCTGGATTTCTCACAGCAACATAGCATAGAGGTACTCAAATTAGTCCTAAATGAGAGATTGGATGCCAGAAGCAGTCATATGAAAAATAAAATACTTCCGAGGAAGACCTTTCCTTCTCTTTGTTACAGCTAATGCTGCAGGTTACCACAACTGAGAAATTTCCCCTATTTTGTTTCCTTTTCATGATGACAGCAGTTGTTTCTGAGCCAAAAATAGCAAGAATGAGAAAAACTCTAACAGTTTAGTTTGAATTTGCAGGAGGGGGAAAGGGAAGAAGATTTCTATCATTTCACTTCCTGGGTCTCATGCCTCTGTGCAACACTGTTCTGAATAGATTTTATTTTTAAAATGGTTTAAACAGCACTGTCTGTAACAATTTGAAAATTAAATTAAGAGAAATTATTTTGTTGACCATTCCTACAATGCAGTTCAGTGTTTTGTGCCAAAACAGGTGGTTTCCCCCAAATCCTACTTACCTTAGACTCCTGAAGAAGGATGCTTCTCTAATTAAAAACAAACAAACAAACCTTTTCCCAGGTTACAGGAAAAGTTCTCCACAGGTATGTGAAATAATTTATTTTCCTATGTCCCCATGCCTGATGGGTACTGGTTCTACTTCTTGTGCTTCTGTGGATTTTAGAAGTGTGGGTGGAACTCTTGCCACAAGAAGGGGGCAGGAATGGTGCCCAGCTGTGCTGCTGATAAGTTTGGCAAGTGTGCTGGATCTGAATTGTGGGCTATTCCAAGGCATGTTTAAAGAAAGCAATGTTCATTGATTGATCTACTTCACCTAAATGTCTTCAGGGGATATAAATAAAGAGGAAGCAAAATAAGTTAAAAGATAATCTAACAAGAGGTGAAATTAGCATTGAATTTTATCCCACTTTTCAAATTATTATGTCATCATTTTTATTTAAGAACAGTTTAGAAGAGATGCCAAATTAGCTCTTTGCCCAAGTTAACCCTAAATCTCTAATGAGAAAAATTAATGCCATTATCTACACTCAGTAAGAAAATAGAGAGAAAATTGCCAAATGCCAAGTTCAATGGTTAAAGAAATTCAGCCCTGAGGCTTGAGGGCTATAGATCATTAATGGAAGTTATGCACAATGAAATAGTGAAAGTACAATTTCTGCTTAGTGGTAGTGACAACAAGTATGGGAGAAAGCTTGGCATATTAAGGCAGACACATAAATTCCACCCAGCTCTTTGTTCTTTTGTTTCCCAACATTTGTTGAATTCTTCCCGCTTTCCATGGTTTATTTAAGAGCTCTTCCAGATGTTTTAGATTTCTTCTAATCACAGCTAAGCACTACTTACGCTGTTGTTTTTTTAAATAATATGCAATATATAATTTTGTATTAAGCTCCATTTTCCAAAGCCTATGTCCCCTTGCGCCTTTTGTTCTCATATGTTATTCATTATAAAAATGGGCTTGTTAACCAGAAATTATTCCACAAATATTTTTGAGCTTTGATCATTCTGTCTGTCTATAGACATTTCATTTATCTCTGTAGTACAAGGATGCTGCATGGAATTGTGGTCACTAGTATATTTGCAGTTTCACACTTTGCCTGAAGAAAAACTGTGATACAGTTCAGCATTGCTTGCTGAAGAAGAGGTGAACAGTAGTCGTGGTGTGGGATCAGGTGATGGAGCACAAGCAGCAGCAGCTTTTCTAGGCATAGGCCCAGCTGACATCGCAATACACAAATGGGAGAAATCAGAAACTCTTCCTGGAGAAGAGCACTCTTATTACGTTCCAGTGCATATCCCTACAGCTGAACAGTGCAAACAGCATCTGTGGCTGTGACTTAGCTATGCAGGAGCATCATACGATTCTACCCGCCCTGTCTAGGATGAAGGCTCTGACTTTGTGCTCTGCTGTAGCCCAAACCTTGCCTTGATGACTCTGCAGGTTTCAGATCACTTTCGTGCCAGAGAGGTGCTAACAAGTCCAAACAGCTTTGAGAGGAGGCAGGAAGCCTGGAACCAGAACATCAACACAGCTAATTTGGCTTGTGAAGCTGAGTTGGACTGAGAGTAGCAGCTGGGAGAAAAATCCTCCAGAAATCCATGATATGATGATAAAGTTTTCCTGCGTTCTTCCTTCCTCCTTCCCTTCAGTCTCTCAACTACTTTCAAGCAAAGCCAAGTTAAGTGGTCCCAAGCAGCAGTATGCCAGTTAGGATTTATACAGCTTTTGCCTGTGGACTGAACATAAGAGAAGGAACATTAGAAAATAAAAAAGCAAAGCTTCATCCAAAATCACTTCCTGAAACAATCACTTCCTCATCAACTCACCTCTCTTCTGTGGGCAAAGAGAGAGTGTGAACAGATGAATGTGAACAGGAAATGCTTTCCAGTCAAACACTCCCATAGCAATCAAGTGCAAAGACAGCAAAAGTGAGTCATTCACACAGGCGTATAGGAACTGTCAGAACTAGTAGGCACAGCTGAGTGAAGAGGAGCTCTGTAGAAGAGCTTGGGGAGACCCTCTGAGCTCACAGTCAAATCATCACCAGAGCAAGTGGAGAGAGAGCCTGAGATTGCACAGCAAAATGTATGTGGGTTTCTACAGTGACAGCACTTTTCTGCTATCAGTAAGTTAAATCTCGTCTGTCACAGTATTTGCCCAGTAGGTGAGAGGTTTCTTTAAATCCCAGGATCTGTTCCTTGATGGAACATTCCCTGATGGAATGTTCTCCATCTGGAGAACAAAGCCATTGAATTGTCCATTATGGTCTGGTACACAATCCAGAGAAAGCAGATACTGTTCTGTCCCTCAAAAGAAAGGACTCATATACAGCACATACAGAGAATATACAGCACTTGCAGTGGAAGAGGCAGTGCTGTTTCTCATGGTTTCAGCCACACCTGCACTCCAGGGTGCAGTTTGCATGTAGAGTGAATGGCTGTGTAAGAGAGGTTTGCCTGACACATTCTGGAGGCAAATGGGATCAAGAAAATCTTGACACCATTTTTTCTCCATTTAGCACAGGCCCGCATGTTAAGAAAAGTACTAAGCTACTAGCAAAGTCATCTGGAGTCTCCCTCAGCTATTTCTCTCCATGGCTCCTGGAAGCAGCTGTTTTAAGTGATGTTTATAGAGGGGGGTGGGCTGCTAACTCATCCAAACAGTGGGCCTCCTGCAAACTTTTAAGAGGTCTCTGCTTGTAGCAGGCATAATTTTCCAGACCTTGTTAAATGTTATTCTAGGCACTGGTCTATACCCTTGAGACATTCCTTACTGAGCAGATTATAAGGGCAACTAGTGACCCAATAACCTTCATTTTCCTGGGATGATGCAATGGCCGATTCATGCTCAGGAAGTACAGTGGGCTGAGCAGAACATGAAATGAGCTGCTGAAATTCCCAAGTCAGCGTTTTGTTTCCAGGCCATCGAGGGTAAAATTTCAAAGTGTGGAAGAGTCCTTTAAGTTCTCTCTTTTATGAGGTCAGGCTAAATGCTTCCCTTTCATATATGAAGAGAAGGGTGATCTTTGCCAGAGTCCACACTGGGTTTGCTCTTGTTTTGATTTCTGCTTTGGTTGAGAGCTCTGTGTAGCAGGAAATGCAGCTTTCAACAGCAGTTCAGGCTTTGCTGGTAAGTGGCCCCTGCAAGAAACAGTGGGCTGCAGAAGCATGTTTGCAGAAACAAACAGAGTGTGCAGAAGCCACACTCAGTCTGCAGGCTCTGTCACTCAAATGTCCTTCCTTTCTACCCAATCCTCAACTTCAAGACTCTATATTTTATTTTGGGCAGTGAATAACATGAATGAAGGAATAAGAGAAAAAAGCTCTGAAGAGCTGGCCAGGCTGTGAGAGAAGGGTAAAGATTTCAACATAAACCTCACTGTGAGGCAGTGAAGGGCAGATTATAAACACCCAGGATTGCATGAGAGGAATCCTGCAAGATATTATATACCCCCACTTCCACCTTCTTGATTTAATCAACTATGGTTGACTTGACAAGAAAAAACAACTTAACTTGACAGAAAATAATTCCCAGCACAGTCAACAGGGGTCTCCAGGAAAGCATTAGAAAGTATATTAAAACCGGTAGATTGGATGAAGGCATCAGAAAATGTCACCTCTGTGGTAGTACTTGCAATAGCAGAGAGATTAACTGGATGCACTAATAAACTTGTACACGCGTTGGCTTGGTTGCAGACACAAACAGGGATCTGAAGTTTGTACTGGAGAGAGTGCTTTTAAGATACAGCAGCCAACAGAAGTGGCTTAGACACCAACTCCAGCCATTTAAAGCCATAGTTGTACCTGACCTTACAGTACGTCTCACATGATGTATGCTTGAGAAGCACGTCATGGTGAAATACAGTCCTACTGGAGAAAACACAGCATTGTGCTGGAACAGAGTTCCCAGAAAGCTCAGATCAGTTTCCACAGACTGCAGTAATCTGGGCAATTGTTTAGGTTAAATGGTTCAGGCTGATTAACCTGTAACCCTAGCACTGGTTTCCCGTCACAAATTTCAGTAACACTTTGTAAGGGACAGAGACAGAAGGCCCCTGAGGCCAAACGCTTACTGTGACTGTATAAGCCTGTTTCTCATTCTTGATGTCAAAAGCGGGTTGATTTCTATTCCCCTCTAGCCATACTAGTCCAGAATTACCTTCCTGCCTTAACTAATTCAGGACTAATACATATCGATTCCTCTTATGCCAACAGTGTACTGCATTTAAATAGCTCCGTATCTTCCAAATCTGCACTTACCTTCTTGCTGTTTTTATGCAGAGGAGCCATATCTGCTCTCCGACTCTTAAGCTTAACCAAAACACTTCTCCCTTCGCCTCCCAGGACAGACTCTCCTTTCCTTTCGATTTCAGAATTTCTGCGCTTTGAAATGCTGTGCTTTGACAGCTCGAGATTGCTGATCACAGAAGAGTTTCTGTAGGGGAAAAAAAGCCATCAGGGCATTCAGAAATGGCACCCAGAATTAGTTCTGCGGGAACTAGCTCTGTAAAAGAGCTCCCTGGGGCTCTGTGGAAGCAGTTAGGCTGAAGAGCTGCCAGATGCCTTTTGAGCAGACAGATGCCTTTTTGTTTGAAAATCTGAATGAAACAACAGGAAGCCACTGCCAGTGGAAGGAGCTGGACATGAGACTGGACAAATACTGCTAATGCAGTAGAATTTTCCAGGGACTGTATAACACGTGTAGAAACAAAGCTGCAGCGGGATGCAAGATTTCTCCTTAGGGCTGCAACATTAAGAATAGTCTGTTCTTAGTCAAGAGGGAAACAAAAGCAGAGAAATTTGATCTCAAGTAGTGAACCAAAAAATGCCAGGCATTTTCTGGATGTCTGTGTTATTACAGGGACCAGCCAGGGATGAGTTATTTGTCTTTGAGCTATAAAACTGTTAAAGTTCTAAGAAGTGAAGTCATTGCTTTCAACATGCCCCAGTTATAGCATATATTTCTGTTTGAACTCTGAAGGTGGCCTGGACTCTCAGAAATGCATGGACATCTCAAAAGCCACCGCCTACTTGTCGCAAGATCAAAAGCGACCAAAGCAACATCTGCGTTTACCTAATTTTAAGCATGATTCCGTAATTCACCATCATCAGTGTCACTGCAGGTCTGACACCCTTTCAACACTGCCATATTTACTGTCAGGGAGCAACTACAGACAGTGTAATACCTGCTTGGAAGCAAATATCTGAAACAAGCCTCAAATGGTCTGCTTTTTGTCTCAATCTATGTATTTTTGGAGTTCCACTAGGAATTTGAAGGTAACTCAGCATTTACCTGTTACAGGAAAATCCAAGTATAGTCCCTCCAATCCTTATCCTGTTTGCTTTTTGCAACACAGTAGAGGTAGAGCTGTATCTTTCATTGTGTCTATAAAAGGGTAGAAAGCGCTTATCTCATGCTTTGCTCCCCTGCTCTTGCTCACAGTGAATTTTTTTTTTCCTCCAGCACAGGATTTAGACGTGCCAGTGCTGTGGTGTTTGGCCAGCCCTGTTTCCAGTACACATTCACATATCCACATATCCAAAGCTGTGCTGGCATGTCAATTCCACTGCAATAATGTGACCCACCAGACTGCAAATCCCAAAGCTACTTCCTAACCTATGCCTGCCTTATGATCCCAGGAGAAAAGAATAGGCAACTTTCTATTCTTTATACAGCAGTTCTCCCTCCACTCAAAGGTAGGTAGTATATTGGGAACCATCCAGCATGTTAAGCAGAGGGGAAGAAGGGTGTGAAACAACAAAATGAAAAGGAATACCTGTCATCTTCATCGGTGGACATTATGAATCTACGTGGGGACCAAACAGTGTGAACTCTGCTGCTAGCAAATGCTTTTGAAAAGGGACTATATGTTGAAGGTTCACTTTTTAGTAGGTCTTACTCTTAAGATAGGGAAAAAGATCTGAATAGGCTCTGACCTCTTCTGAGGTGGGTGCACTGGCAGCCTGTTTTGTTTTGCAAAGCACTTTGTCTAGGAGATACTCAGCATATTTAGAGTTTTCCCAGTTCTAGGAGAGGAATAGGACACCCTTAAAGAGAAATTTTTGCATCTAGCCTCTTCTCAGATAACAAGATCTTGGACAAACCAATATATGAATGATCCGGTCATGTAAAAAAGAGCCACGCCCATGATTTGCAAGAGAACAGAGATGACTCCTGAACAGTCAAGAAACGAACCAGAAAATTCCCTCTGTGGCTTGAATTGCTGGGCTACAGGATCTGGAAACATTACAGGCATCTCACAGCAGTGGTTTGGCTTGAGAATTACCCTAAATAGCTTTATGATCACCACCAAATGATAGAGGATGGCAACTGGACTGCAAGCCAAGCACAATGGAACAACCAATGAAGCTGTTTTTCTGCGGTCTTTTTTTTTTAACTCCATATTTTTTCCCCCACAGTTTTCATATGTGAAATCTCAGTAACACAAAGTCCCAGATCTGAAGAGATCAGCAAGAACAGCAATGTGTTCATACTAAGGTTCTCACTCACTTTCATTTTTCTGAGGCAAAAAGAAAAATATTCAAAGTTATGTTGGCACACGAACATTTCACTAAAATCACGACTGATTTCATGAAGCAAAAGTTCAGTCTACGCTTGAAGAATATATCCAGTTTGTTTCCTAATACTCCTCTGTTTGAAGTCATAACGGATATAACATATTCCTACAGTGTCTGGGTTGCTTGAACTCACTAATTTTCAAATCTATTTAAATATGAATAATCACATTCTCTTATTGACCATCATAGGAGGGGACAAATTCAATTCCTGTACTATATTTTCCTGAATGTAGGCACTGAGTGTCCTGCACTCATGACAGTTGATAAATACCACTGGAGGATTTGATTGTGATTCGCAGAAGATACTGTTCCTGATTTTGGAAATCTTTAAGTTAAGTTTTCTCCACAGATAGACACAATTGTGACTAAACCTGCACATACCGAAACATACTGACTTTCAAGGAAAAAAGCCAACTATGAGCAGATGAAAGCAGGGAAAACCAGATGCAGGCAAAACCAATAACCAAAAAGAGAAGAGAAATAAACATTCAGCTGAATTCTCCAATATTTTCATGAGACAAAATTTCAGTCTAGGCTTGAAGAATATACCCATTTTGTTTCCTAACATGCCTCCATCTTAGGTCATAACTCAAATATTCCCACAGTGACTGCATTGCCTCATCTCACAAAATTTCAAATAAAAATAAATAACAATCTTTAAATTGTTAATAAAGCAATGTGCTTTCCCCCTCGGTAGAAGATTAAAAAAATTGTCTCAAGTATAATCATTTAATATGCACTTGAGGTACTAGAGGTTTCACACCAACTTTGCCATGCATGGCACTTCTTTTTTTAATAGCTAACATTTTACACAGGAAAAGTAGAACTAAATATAATCCTTAGACTGGATCTCGAGAAACTCTGCTAGCATTTTAGAAATATAGTGTCATTTCAACTCATTTTTCGTTAAAAAATGCAAACAAAAGATGAATGTTTAGAAGAGACAAAATACTTATGGTTATATAGCTCAAGGCAAAGAGTAAGTAATTGCAGATAGACCAGAATCATTAGTCTGGTGTTCTTAATGTGTAAGTCTCACGTAATTGCAGATGACTAAAGGCATCTCTGAGTAAACTTCAAAACTGGTTCTTTGGCTAAAAGTGTCACGCTAAAGGCCTCAGTGCCTCAAGATTTTCATCATATTTTGCAGGAAGCTTTGGTAAAGCAGGAGGCCGATTTAAATAAGCTGCAAGAACTTTGTCTGGAGTATTAAAGCTGTCACTTCTCTTGTAGAAAAAGTCAGAGAAAAATGCTGTGTTAAGTCCGTCCTTACTGAAGAGAAGAGAACTGAGGCTGGTGCCTTAACAGAAGTGGGTACAACATAAGGCAAAGCCAAGGCACTGAGCAGACATTTTTGCAGATTAAATTCAACTCTGGAAGACAGGATGTTTGTCTAAAGCATTGGCAGTGAAAGATGGTTGTTCTTGGCACTAATCACGGTCACTGTTTTAAGTCCCTCTGCTATACAGTTACTGAAGAAGAATGCATTTGATTTCTCTGGAACTGACAGAGTGCAGAAACATTAATGCAGAAAATAATGTAGAGCAGTTAGAAGCTAGATGGGAATATAAATATTAACACTTTCCTGGAGAAGGCTGCTACTGGTCTATCTAGTTCTTGGATCACAGAAACTTGACTGGCTATTATATTCAGTGCAACCTGCTCTGTAGATTTGAACAAACTATCTCTCTGCAATGTAATTTTGCCATCTGTAAAATAGGAGTGACTCATTTGTAGTGCTTTATGAACCACAAATAAGAAATAGTCTCTAAGAGCAGAGTATTCTTATTAATACTTGAAACCCGCTGTGGTGATCTTGGGATGGATAAGATGGAGAAGGTGGTTCTAAATAGTAGCATGCAGTAAAGCATATGGGCCATGCATTATCTCTCAGTGTCTGAAACATTGTCTTTTGGGGAATCCCTTAAGCATGGGCTTAATCCCATTTAGGTCAAGTTGAGGTAACTATATGGCAGACAGAGTAGGAAGGACTGTTTTTCGTTTTTAAATACTGTATATATGCGCTACAGCATTTGGTGAGCTGGGGCATAAATACCTTTTCTGTTTCAGAAGCAAGGCTGATTAAACTATTATCTGGCAGTACATCCTTAATAAAATGCAATGTATTTATTGTCAAATAAATGGAAAATGTACAAGGCAGTACAAATACATATTTATAATATACCCACTGCCCCAGAATCTGACCACTCT
>NW_010543344.1:24550-31375 GCF_000687285.1 Phaethon lepturus
TCAAGTCAATGGTCCAGTGACTTATGTTCAAGTAAATATTTTAATTGATAACTTACAATATACAATGCAATTTGAATGCAAACATCATCAACTAAAATGCTGGAAGAAACTTCTATATTAACCTTTTTACTTAGTCAGTTGCACCTTACAAAATACAAAAAGCCACAAAGATGACTGATTTTGAACCACAGTTAGAGGGGATGGAGCACAGTACAGACAATTATTCTAAAAAAAAAATGGTTATACTAACAGCCTAGGAAGTACTGAGTATTGATCTGTGTGGGATTGAAGATTCCAACCAGTATTACTAAATTCAGTACTTTAGGAGCAAGAACTGTATTAAGAAAATAGCCATCAATATTTTCTCACTGTCCTAATGCAATATCTTTTCCAAAGACTTCAAAACGCTTCTGAGATTGCTAAATTAACATTTGATTCCATGAGTTAATTTTCATCTTCAGAAGTTCTAAACTTCTGAACTTAATGTTCCATGTATATTTTTAATAAAGAGACTTTGACTTTATAGCAATACCAGTTATGGGTAAACACACCAAAAAGGAACCCTCTTCACCTGCGATAAACCCTCACAGTGAACACCTTAGGATGCTAAGAAGTCACCAGCCTCTAGTATCCATTTTAAAAATAAATAAATATACTTCAAGAAAATAACCAGTAGGGAAATAAAATCATGTTTGCTATATAAGCTTTACATTAGCCAAATTCGGCATGGGTAAACCCCACATATAGCATTTCTCCTGCCACACTAGACATAACTGACTGACTTGCACAGGTGGAAGACTTGTATATATTGTTAAAAGATGCTTGAGGAAGAAAAAGTCCAGCTCTCATAAATGCTCAGAACAAAAGAGAAAGGGAAAAGCAAAGGAACGTGTAAAGAAAGATGAGGTCAAAAGGGACCCAAGCATGTCAAACATTGTGGCTTAGTTTTCAAGTCTTTAGGCATTATTGTGCAAGCACAAAGAATTAACTTCCCTAGAGTCTCTGAAGTTGTGCCTAGAATGTTTCCAACACAAATTAAAATCATACTGCACAGAAAATAAGAACAGACAGCAAACTTACCAAATGCTTTTCTTCTAGTAGTTTAAAGTATCTATTTTAAAAGATTTTAATAGATACATTAAAATATGTTAGCCTAAAACATGCCTAGGGCTGACATTCAAATATTCTGCTAACCAACTCTGAAAGAGAAGCTTCCTCAGTCTTGTTTCTGTCATGGAGAATACACGGAGGAAAGCTACCATATAATCAGAGACATGATATACACATCTGGTGATGAATCTACTTGATGAGGACACAGAATGCCAAAAAGATCCCACTTTGACATGAATGCAGTCATGCCAGAAACAGCCCCTGCTGGTAGCAACATCAAACTAGTTATAATGCAACCGATCAGTGGCAAGATTTCTGGCATAGATTTCATATGGAGAATTGAAGTAGCCTAACTGTACTTACACACACAGAGTTATATTTGACATGGAAAAATGTTGAATGAAATGGAAATCGTAACGTACATAAAAGCAAAATTAGCCTTCCCCACCAAACAAGCAACACCACCGGGCATCCAACACCCTTGAATAACTGGTGTTTGACTTTTGTATGTATTTGTGTGGTTAACATGTGCTTTATTTTAATGATATTGAAAGGTCACTGACATATATCACAAAGTAAGCATTCACAGCTTGTCTATGAAGCAGCAGAGCTTTAAATAGAACATTTTCCTCTGTCACCTGGGAATTCTGCCTTTTCCCAGCCTTGCAGATAGATACAATTTCTGCTTTATTTTGCTTAAGGAGCAAAATGATCCTTTGCACGACCACCAGTGCAACGCAAGTCACAAACGCAGAAAAAAGAGGATTTCCTTCCAGGGCTTATTGTTGGTGAAGACAAAAATAAAATATATTATTTACTTATTTTTGTGGCAAGATAAATATTACATGTAATGGTGTGGCAGCATGACTACAAACCCCTTTGTGCCTTTCTTGGGGTTAAAACTTTAGCAGGAAGGGAAGATATTAAAGTGAGAGTTCAACCCCCCCAGAAACTCCAGTATATAATCACAAAACTGTCTTGAACAGAAGGTTCTTCAACTGCAACAAAGTGTACTAATTTGAGAGAAAACAGAAGTCTCTACTGCTTTATTATTTTTAAAAAGTTAAAAAAGTGACAAAATGGTGCTTATTTGTAGCTCAATAAATGACAAATAATAATCTTTAGGCAAAATGAATCATGTTTTTGGATATGAACTATCAAGGTTATAGCATTTCCACACTCTAGGACACAGGGTTGCTTCAGCTTGCCCCTTAAACTGAGCCACGTCTAGCTTAGATCACTTCTCCTCTTGTTAAATTCTGGTGTTGAAACATTGCAGCCCAGAACTCTTCTGCAGTATCTGCTTTATGCAGCAGCTAGGCAGATTACACCGAGTTTGGCACAATCTTTACCATATTTTCTGGAGACCTCTCTATAGCTCACAACCAGCAGGCTGAAAACAGCAATACACAAAAGTTCGGCACTGTTGAGTTCGTTGACTCCAACTAGGAAGTATCAGATTGAGGGGCCTAATCTGATACCAGGCAGTTGACATAGGGGATACTTTGCCAGAATTATTGAAACTACCAGGCACTGAAGAAATGAATGCTGCTTGTGTTGTGCCTCAGTACCAGGTCCTCCTTCTGCCCAGCGCTGACCAAAGCAGTGTGAATTTGGCAGTGCGTCCCCCTGACCACTGTGATGAAAGTAGGGATGTTGCCTCTTGGGTTGAAGTACACCAGCGTGGCTCTACCCAGTGCTGCGCGCACTTAGTGACATTTGCTCAAGGATCTCTGCCTCATTCTCCACTGCGCCATATGCTGTGCCCAAGGACAGAGTTCACATTAAAGGAAGAGTAGCTCATGAGCCAGATCCAGTCTGTGCATCTGTCTAACTCCAAACTAATTTATCAGGCTTCATTGCAGGTACTACGGTCAGGCAAAACAGCAATTTGTAACAGACTTGTAACTCGCATGACCAAACACTTTCTGCATTTGGCATCATTGCCACGGAAATGTGTTCCTCCATCAACATGAACAACCACAGTATGTTTAATGTATACTACTGTGAATACAGAAAAGCAGGCTTCAGGAATCATGACAGTTTATGGGCAGAAAACTCTTTGATAATCATGATGCAGGTACATAAGGACAAAACTTGCACAGTGTGAGGCAGTAAAAAAAAAAAACAAAACAAACCAAAACCGAAACCAGAGGTTAAAAAAACTGTAGGGAAGATAAATGTAGTAATGGCACATGCCATATACCTGGGGTGAGTATCTTATAAGTTTGGACTGATTAAAAGCAAAAATGTGCTCATGAGCTAAACATGTTGAGGAAGTTTCTAGATTATGCATTCCTCCCTTCATTAGGAATTAAGTAACAAAGATGCAGAAAATCAAAGGGAAAGGGACAGAGAAACAAGAGTCTAGGCTTCAATTTTTGTTTTAGAACTTTTCTTACTTTGAGGCTTCTGATGTAGAAAAGTTTAAGTAAATGATAAAGCATTCAAATTATTTTCTGAATAGTTGGGGAAAAAACACTAGACTATTTGTACACGAACAACTTTGAGGCATTTCGCTTTTAATTTGCATACAATTCCTTGAAGTGAATTCCACATGAAGAAGGGTGAGATACAACAGAGCTCGTTTACCATTTCACAGGTTAACAGAAGAAAGTAAACATCTGTCCTTCTTATTAACTAGCTTCCGTCCCTTACTCCAACTTGTCACTTCCTGTTGCAAGTCTCCATGCCAAATAAATGCACGGACTAGTTCCGAACTCCACAGACATTCATGTGTGGACTTCAGTGGTACTGTAAATTACAACAGCAAGAAAAAAATGAAATAGAAAGACTTTAGATGAGCTTGTATTATCTTAGTATTTCCC
Source organism: Phaethon lepturus (assembly GCF_000687285.1). Classification (NCBI taxonomy): domain Eukaryota; kingdom Metazoa; phylum Chordata; class Aves; order Phaethontiformes; family Phaethontidae; genus Phaethon; species Phaethon lepturus. The sequence goes on from NW_010543344.1 coordinate 28,489, forward strand.
AAATGAAGACCCAAAACTCAGAGTGAAAAAATACTTCAGTTGTTCAGCTCAGCTACTCATCTGTCTGTGGTTCCTCTATGGAGCACATAGAAAAAAAAGAACATACTTTCTGTCAAATAAGAGGGGGCATTAAATCAGAAATAGAGAGGTCTCAAAATACTTGTGCTAAAATGGACTTCCTAAACAAACTTATCTGGAACACAATTTGAGCATGCTTTTTTCTTTTACATAGTGATAAAGTTTTCTAGCTACACAATTTCCATAGTTGCATTTGACCAGACTTTTGGCTTCTTTCAAAGTGGCAAATACCACCCTGCCCAAAATATATTACAAGAGTATTATACCTACAATAAAATACCTGCATAGTGCTAAGGACAGCATCATCTTTCTTCGTGCTTTAATGAGACCAAATAATAGGTTAAACATAGGTTGAAAGGGAAGCAGTAACAAATCTGTCTTGCAGATCTTTCTTAAAAAGAGATGGGAATGTGAGGCTATCCAGGTAAATAAAGAGATAAAGCCATAAGCTGCAAAGCTGGACCTGGCAACAGCAGCAGAAAACCCCTATCACTACAGCTGTCTTTATTTAGGTCTTAAGCAATTAACCCCAATTTAGCCTTCTGCCTAAAAATTTACAGGAAGCCTTTTTTTGGTGTAGGAATACTTGACATGAGATTCTGTGACACTGCTTGCAGTGTGTTGAGTGAAAAAAATAAAATAATTGTGCTGAAGTGGAAAATTACAGAACTTGGAATTGCATGTCTCTGATAGTAAGGGTTTGCATATGCACACAAGCCTACACATCACAGTACATTTGTCAATGCCAGTGATTGCATTTGGGATTTGCCAATTCTTCCTCTCATGATTGTAGATTCTCCAGCAACTCTACTGAGTCTGAAATATGTCAGTACCAGAGAAGAGACTCTAACAGTAAAAATCTTTGTACACTTTAATATTTATTAATTCTCTAGTCATTTTTTGCTATATATTTAACACTAGCGTGACAAAGTTCCTGATAATTATATCTCATGCAGGTAACTTAAATGAGGAGTTAGCACTATCTAAAGTGGTAAAGTTACCACTCGGGGGGGTTACTTTTGAGTCTACAAGACAAGTATTTCTGCAACAATGACAACTAGGTGGGTATGCACATAACATAACAAGCTCAGCTAAAGGTACTTGGCAGGTATCTAAATGACAGCACAGCCTTCGGAAGGACTGGAGTGGCAACATACTTTGACCTAAACAGATTTGACATTATTGTTTAAGAGGGCTTGAGTGGAGTTGGAGGCATGTTGGAAATTGTTGTTAAGAGAGATGGTGTTTCTGTAGATAGTCAAATAGTTTAGCTTTTGCTAGTTAAAGTTGCTGTGATTTGTGTTTTTTCTTTGACAGGGTAAAATGTGTTACTCACTCTACCCATATTGCTATTGTTTAGGTCACAACAGAGATACTGAGAGTATACCATACCTTTCTGCAGCTGAAGACAAAGATTGCTGATAGATTGCTGCTATTTCTTCTCTGTAACTCCTTGGTGAGTTTTTATCAATACCAACTATGAAAACAAACTCCCCAGAGTCCATATTTTTTTTTAAATATATTACAGGAAAAGTCAACTCGTAAATCACTTACTGTTTTTTTCCTACAATACCCACAGGTTTCAAAACATAATAATTATAAATGAAATTATTAAAAGAATAACAAGAATTGTGATAGTCTTTTGTTGTACTGGGCATTTCCCTTTTTTAACTAACATACATTCTAACAGAAATCCCACAGTACGAACCAGATAACTTCAATTAAAAAACAAAATGCAAATTATTCAGTCCAATGTTAGAGCATGTGTATGTGTGTAAAATACTGTAAAAGTAGTCACACATTAGAGGTATATAACTGAAACAGCATTTTCCTTCATGAACCTGCTATTATTGAGGCAGTGACAAGGTTTCCATTTCTTTGTTTTCCGAGCTCTTTAAAGAATGGCTATTGCCACATTTTGTAAACCTAAATACTGCACAAGCAGAAGCTTGCTGGTATCAGGTGAGGAGTAATACTACTAGTGCAAACAGGTGCAGAGACAATTCCTCCAGTTTTGGGGTGAACCAGCTATATAACACTGAAAGAGGACGGGCATTTTCTTCAACCCACACTCATGCATGTTTCTCCACTCAGACATACATCCTTCTCTGTCTTGGTCGTCTTTTTACAAGGGTAGTTGGGGAAGAATTACCAGCTCATGTGATATTTATCATATGAAAGACTTCTTGACTGTTTTCCTATTAAAATGATGGAAGGTTTATAAGAAGTCAAGGAACGATAAATACCTCAAGCATCAGGAAAGTGACAATAATACTGACTTAGTATCTTTAGTAAAAAGTGAAACATTCTCTCCTGAGATATAAGTCAAGGAAGGAACAGGAATGATGAACCTAACACTGTACCATTATTTGATCATCATGCACCTCAGCTGACCAGATGAGAAAGAACAAGTGTTTATTGCCCTCTGCTCATCCAAAGCTATAACAGGCAGTTTATTTAGGTAAGTGCTTGGCATACCAGAATGTTGTCAGAGCAGTTCTCACTGTACTGTCCCCATTTAGCTTATTTCTTTAAAAGAAAAGGAAAAAAAAAAAGGGGGGGGCGGGGAAGGAGTAGGAAAGAAAAAGAAAATCTCAGCAGGTTAACCCTCATCTTCTCTTAGCTCTGTGGGTAGAAACTTGTATTGCTGTTGGCGGATCTGAGCCAGTTTTTTCCTTGCCTCTTCCAGCTCTCTTTCCTTCTTCAGCATTTCTTCTTGGGCTGCGATGATCTAGAAAACAGAAGCATGAATTATGACAGCAAGGACTGTCACTGTTTACATTTACTGTCTGTAAAACAAGATCTCTTT
>NW_010543344.1:31406-44638 GCF_000687285.1 Phaethon lepturus
GTCACAGCTAGGCCCTGAGCATTCTTCAGAGAAGCACCAAAATAAAATTACTTTGGCAGGAATCACTCAAATTTTTCCAGGTTCCAGGACTATGCCATCAAAAACAGTATTGTATTCCCACTTGTTTCTTAAAGAGGACTAAAAAAAAAAGAAAAAAAGAATCTACCAGCATAGTTTTATTATACATTCATGATAGATTTTATAGTGGTGTGCTCCCCCAACATTCATCGGGGTGAGGGGTTAGCACACATAGGATAAGCACCTTGTCTTAACATAATGTTTGAGTGATAGTAAAATTGAACACTCATTGCTGCAGGTATCCACAGTATTTTCCTGCATCTCAAAATGCCAAAGGAAAAATGACAGTATACAGACATGCAGAAAGGATATATTTCAGTATCTTTTAAGTAGTGACCACAGTGTATGGTGTTCCTTGTTCACAACAGTGAATCCAGAAGTTGGTACAGCCTCAAAGCCTTGAAATCTACTTTTAAATATTCTTCTTATTTCCCCATGTTTATCATGGTCACAGTAACAAAATGTCATCAGTTTTTATCTCTCACTTTCTATTTCTTTGATTGTATACATAAAAAACTAGTGTTCCATTAAGATTTGGGAATGTTTGAAGTACATAAGAGAGGTTTGAAAAGAACCATTACCTTCATCAGAACAAAAGAAAAGATATTGGACAATGGTGATTGCTATTACGGTAAATGCTCAATGAAGACGTGCAGACATCTTACAGCATATCACTTTGCTGTTATGTCAGTGGTTACCTAACAGTGACGCATCAAATAATTTATCACAGATTTCTACATAGATTTGTCCAGCCTGCAATGCAGCAGATGGACGTTGTAACACGATGCTGCATTTCTGTAATAGTTTTTCTCTGCTTTACTTCTTGGGTGATTGTACCAACCTGAGCAATGCCACCCACAAACTTTGTTTTGACCACAACATCGTCATCATCTGCTTTCCCAAATGCTGCTTTTTGGGCCGCCCTGACAAGATTGTCTGATGCTCGCTTGACAGCATTTCCTGCAGCCTTTGAAAAAGACAAAAGAGATTTAGTAATAACAAAAATGCATAACTAACATGGATTCATCTGAGCATCAAAACTAAAACATCTTTGCTTGACACAGGAAAGGTGTGTTGTGTTTTGTTTTTCCCAGTGAAAAGCAAATTAATCTTTCAAAATCAGTGGTACGGAGAGGAACACAATTCCTTTATTTAAGAAGGTGGAAGTTGGGAAACTCACAAAAGAGATTTTTTTTCCTACTGTTTAAAATCAAACAGTGGATGAAATCACAAATTATGTTATGCACAACACTGGTCAGATTATTTTTTTGAGGAAGAACAACAGAAAATGAAAGCTAGTGTATAAAGAAACATTTTAAGGCAATGGAGTTTTTAAATTAATGGACTTTCATCAGGGCAAAGTAGCCATGATTCTCTCACATTTAAACTTTGATTTCCTTAAAAATTCTCAGTGTTCTAAAGATAAACAGTCATACATTTGTAATACATCTTTTGTTGTCTAAACTGAGTAGCGTTAGCAATTGTGCATCAAGGAGAACGTAATTAAGCTACCTGCATTCTAATGTTGACAAAGCTATCTTTGCTATACTATAATACATATAGGCAGCAGAAATTCCACACTGCATGCTCAATAATGACCATTTCCACGGGCACTGGTTTAATGGATACAGAGGAGGATACCAGAGGAATGGCCTTGGATTCTTGTACTGTGATCCGCATGGAGTGGAAGAAGAGTCCTTGTCACAAACAAAATGCAAATCTCTTTTCCACTAAAGCTAAAAGATGGCGCTGGCACCTTTTTTGAAGCACTGAGGTCTTGAAGACCTTTGGCTAGGAAATACCCTGTGCAGGCAGGTGACAGAAGGATAGGGCTCAGCATCTTAAGATCTGGCACTGAATTTGCTCCAGTGTACTAAGAGCTGGTGAACGTGCTGGAAAGCTGGCTCTGGGTGACAAATAGTCCATGGTTTAAGGGGTACCGCACATGGAGGTGTAAATGAGATATTTCATATACCACTGGCAGTCTTTTAAATTTGTGGGTCCCAGAAAAGTCTTATGTCTTATACACCAAAATTTGATCTACGGTTCCTTCTTGGCTCTTAGTTGAGTCCTCCTCCTTTCCACCTCTTTATCTATTCACCAATGTCAGGACAGAGGCAGGAAAAGAAACTTCTGGGCTGATGTGGGCTTAGCACTAGGAGGAGTCATGGATCACTCATTCTGAGGGACTGATTGGGGGACCTAGCTACATGTTGTCTACTCAATTATACATACAAGTACTGAAAGGTGGGCCCCCAAATGTATTTCAAGTGCTTTAGCAAAGAAACAAGTTTAGAGAATGCAGCAGAGGACCATTCAAAGATATCTCCACCTCCTGGGCAAGAGAAACACCTAGATCACCTGTTACTATGGGTGAGTCTTCAGTGCACAGTGGAATGATGTGGAGAGGGAGAGGCGTCTTACTTAATTGTGAAGAATTTAGTTGAGATACCAGAAGCAACATGTTATCAACATTCCTGCAGTAACATAGCCTGGTCAAAGTGACATGAATTTATCATTACTCAAACTGACACAGTATTACCTTGTACCAGGCACCCTCAAGAGCAACTGAATACTTCATGAAGAGAAGGATGTGAGTGGTCAAATCTTGCTAGAACCCCTGCACTTTGAAGGTCCCTATCCTATAAATGAAATTTGAGACCTGTGTGCTACAGGAGCGGATTTGCATGTCATTCGGCTATTTGTACTGTGTGAATTTAAACCAGCAGAAGCAGGCTGGGACAGACATAGGTACAGCTGTCCTAACTTAATCTACTGCCCCAAGAAGTGTTAATTAGACTCTAAAAGTTTACATGGGGTCCAAGAGGACTGGATAAATTAAGAGCAGAAAACCACTGAGGGTTACTAAACATACAGAATCTGCATCTGACTTGGGAAGTTCCTGAGTTGAAAATGCTTGGAATCTAAGAACATAGTAGAAAATAGTATCACACATGCTTGCGCCGTTCTTGGTTGCTCCTTTAAGCATTTCCTAGTGACCACTGCTGGAATGGGGATATAGATTGGGCTTAATGAATTTTTGGTCTGATCCAGTAAGGCTGTTCTCATATTAAACCCTAAACCCTAGTATCTAACAGCAAATCAGTCAATGCCACTGATAGAAAACCTTAATGCTTTCACAATGTGCAGAAAAATGGTAAGTACTTGCAGTGTTGTGACAGGCAGTGAGAGAGAACAGGAGTAGAGTTTTCTGTCCCAGGGTTCCCGATGCACCCAGGTGTCATGTGTCATGTTCCTGTGGGAACAGTCGTTCTCACACAGGCCGGTGGCTAAGACAGCCTGCTCTCACATGCTGAAGACATACTGGCACAAGAGGAAGCCACATGGATCAGCTCTGAACCTGCTCCCCACCTCCCCTCAGTCCCATTCCATATTTCCAGCTTTATTTCCCATTGAACTTAACTCTCTTCCCACCTGAAATGACCCAAGGACAAATTATTTGAAATTTTCTTTGCTTAGTCTGGACCTCACCCAAAGAGAACGAAAGTATTTCCATCTATTTCATTAAGTTTTGGAACAGACTCTGTAACAGTGCATTCCAAGTTAGCATTCATGGGAAATGCAGTTAAAGGTCTCCCAAAGCTTGCAGTTGTTTGTGGAGTAGGAAAGAGAAAGGTAATACACTCAAACTCCTGAACCTAACCTATTAATTAAAGTTATGTGAAAACATTTGCGCTGGGGGCAAAGCCAGCTGAAAAGCCTCAGTAGTTTTGGCAAATCTACCAGTAAAAATATTTGGTAGACATCAACTCACTGGTTTTGCTATGATAAGGGACATTATTTACAAGTGCAAACTGCTCTTCCCTTCATTATTAATTTTGGGGCTAATACGAAGCTTGGTAAAGTGGCAAAGTTCAATTTCAATCCGTGCTCAGGCTTGTTTCCTTTTCATATTCCCTTCCAACTTTTCACATTCGATGTCTGTTTAATATTTGCCTACAGTGACTGAGTACCCTGAATTTCCTGGCAGAGCTGAGAAAACACAGTCTCTAGTACTTGATTTTGTTCCCGTCTCTATTTTTTGTTCTGCATTTAAAATTCCTTCAGGCCAATCTCAGCATTTGGCTATTAAGGTGCACATTGCATTACAGTAAGAACTATCTTCCAGTTACTGATACCTCCCCACAGACCCTCAAAAAAGTCAATCTATATGAATCTACTTTAAAGCACTAAACCCATCTCATCCCTAGAGATAACATTAGCATGCCATTGTTTTCTATAGAAACAAACAGATTTTTGATACAGTTATTTCCTCCTACATATTTAACCCATTTTATGACATTAATTCCTCTTGCTCAGACAGATACTTAGTGATATGTATTCTACCTATCCACACATCAACTGTTATATTGAGTGTCCATTAGTAGCATCTGTGCAAATAAGAGGAAAAGAGGAAATTTCATTGCAACTAAAGATACTCCATGTTGACGGTATGAAAAAAGGAGCTGAAATAGCTCTTCTATTCTAGGCTGAGCCTGCAGGACAGGATGTCAGAGAAGGCTGTAGCCATTTTTAAAATTAACACCCTTAAACTAAACTCCTGGAGACATTAGACTTTACCGATCATAACACAGTGTTAATTCAGTAATAGTTCAGAGAAGCTAAACATGAAATGGATGTGTAACGTCAAAACCCACTACTACGGGTTTTCAGCAATTAAGAACACAAGTACCTGTAGCCTCCTCATGGCTTCAGAGTCATGATCAGCTTTCACTTTGCAAGCCACAAGCAACTGTGCAGTAGAAGCTGCCACTTGTTTGGCAGATGAGATGAGCTTCTCTTCACTAGCGTGGCCTTGTACTGAGGCATTAGCTGCTTCACAGAGATTGCTGGTTGCAGCTGCCACCATTCGGGCCTAGGAGACAGTAGAAAAAAAAGTCACTGTGCATTCTCACAGGATATTATTTCTTCAGAGAAGGTGCTACTTTTCCTTAAGAGAAGTAGTTACTCACAGCGGAAATAAGTCCCTGAGACCACTGTCCATCATCAGCTGCATTTGCGGGGATTGCTCCAACCTGAAAAAACAGTTCAGAGATGGCTTACAATGAAACAGAAAATACAATTGCTTTGTCTCAGATTTAGACAAACAGTAATCCATGAGAAAAGGAAACATCTTCACCTGCGACTGTGCCTAGCACATACAGGAGCAGAAAATCCAACTGAAAGTTAGTTACCTGATAAGTGTGCTTCCAGCACACATCTGCCTGCTCATGCAGTGTCCAACTTGCTATGCTGCTTGAATTGCCCCCATCCTTGGAACATGTGCAGAAGTCCCAGAGTAATGATTGTTGCAGCCAAGACTTTGGCCTAAGTAACAGTTGAAGCAGTAGTTCCTAATCTCCTGGCCTTTAAAATAACTTATTTCTGGTTCCACAACACATTTGGATTTACATCATTCTTGAATCTCTTCTGATTCTGGCAGTATGGGAAGGTACAAAACAGAAAGCTCCACACGGAGGCCCCTTAACTGTCTTCATGCCTAATAATGGCATTTGAAGAAAGCAGCCCATTTTTCTGCATGGCTCATCCACCTAAGTGTTCATGGCATCAGCAGTACCGGCAACAATCAGGAGACAGTTTTCTTCCCACATCACATGAAAGTAATGAAACAAAATTCTACAGTTGGTTGGCCAGCCTCCCACCCCCAGCTGCCTGGGTCTGGGAGTTTTTGGGACGTGAAATGTAAACACGGTCCAGAAACTTGTTGTATTTTAAAAGAAATGGAAACAGGGATTTGTGCATAATGAGGATTCCAGGGATCAGAATCAAATCCTTATGTGTGGCATCAACTAAACAGAAGATGTGTTCTCTCATAGCTTTCGTGACACTTTTGTATAACTGAGAAATCAAAAGAACACACTAGGTCCCTGAATTCTTTAGGGTTCAAGGTTTTCTTGCCTAATCATCCCCAGAAAGCCTATTTTAAGTAGATCACAGATATAGGAGCCTAGTTAGTGGTGTCTGAATTTTGTGTGTGTGTGCAAGTGTGTGTGAGTGAACAGAGGAGTGGTGTGGAAAAAGGTCAGATGCAACTTCCTAGACTTGATCTGTACTGCAGAAATGGAAACAGTTGCCTAACATTAGGAAGTATTTTAATAGCTTGCTTTATTTGTGAGAAGTATCATAATGAGAGGATGTGCCACAAACAATTCTGAAGTTTGCTATTTCATTAAATTTAAATTTTGATTTTGGTTGGGATGAACTTCTTCCCTTAAAGACCACAGTATTATTTGCAGATCCTCCAAGCAGGCAAGAAACTATCAGTAAAAGCCATTTGCTGCAAAAATTCATGGTCTTTCAGCAAGTTACTATATAAGAATGACAGATAAAGCAACACAGCTAAATTCAGCAGAGCAGGCTGAACAGATCTGCTAATATGGCACTATATTTGACAGGTGTGCTTCTATTAGAACAGCAAGCTACAGCTTTCCTCAAACAAACAAATTAAAGTGGTTTTAGCAATTATCTGAACTTGGATGATAGGATGCAAGTGCTGTTAGCCTGAATCTGAAAGACACAAACAGAAATGTATCGGTGGGAGCAAAGAAGCCAAAGCTACCTGAGGGAGATTCAGGGCTGGTACCAGGATAGAAACACACTCTGTATCATTCTGTATAACTTCACAGTGGTGGTGGTGAGGAAAGCAAAGCAGGCTGCATGTCATAATGAAACTAAATAAGAACAGGTCCTATCACATAAAAGCAGACTGCACAATAATCTAAGCGAAGCAGGTAAGTCAAAATGCTCGTATTTTGGACTGTCTCCACAGCCAGATTTCAATGGGTATTAAAAATATCTTGGTTTATGCATTATTGATAAGTTCCATCGCTACAGCTTATGGTGAGTCTTTTCAAACGGTTACATCACTATTGTTCAGAAACAAGTGTGTTGTGCTCCTGCTGGAACTAAAAGCACAAGCTCCCCAGGAATCCTAGCGAGACAGCATAGCGCTTTTGTGACAGGATCCATGACACAGTCTGCTCAGAATAAAGAAATAAATGAAATTGGAAACCATAACTATACAACAATGGTACTATAACAAATTGTTCTCACAGGCAACATATCTGTTTGATGTTCAGATTTTAAGTTTCAAAGTATATTAACTGGGGAAGAAAACAGTGATGGATATGAAATGAACAAGAGAGACCTCAATCCTGACCGGACCAAAAAGGTGACACATGTTATAAGCACTCTTTCTGTTGGTCCCAACAACAATTACAAGCATGTTCACTTAAATGTACTGAATTTGCACGCAGGCCTATGTTGCCATTGAATCAGACAACAAAACATTGAGGGCACAGTTAGTGAGGCCCTTTGCTATTCTGGTCCAGAGTGGTATCGTATACTGTGACATTTGGTTTTGGATCCCCAGGCTGTCTTGTGGGACTATACATTACTAGCTTTAATCACAGATCTTCAAGAAATGAAAAAAACCCCACAAACACAAAAACTCCCCACAGCTGAAACATCTGAAGAGCCCAACACTTGATTACACTTGTGAGGTTTAAATAAATGTAATTGTGGGTTTGTTTTTTTTTTAAACAGAATGAGGACTGGGCCATGTATGGTGATGAGCAATGAACGAAAAGATTTACATTTTCATTAGTCTTTCCTAAGCTGCTCTCCTATTGTTTTAACAAGAGAACAGTTAAGAGACTAAATTCAGTTTTGATCCCGCCCCCTCCTCCCCACCCCCCACCTCCCCCTTGCTACCTGTCCTGTTTACCCACCTTTCCCTGTGCCACCAGTTCTCTCTGGGCTGCTGAAGCTGACTTCACGAGGGCACTGGTAGCAGCTGCAATGGATTTAGCTGCTTCCAGGATCTGTTCTTCGAAATCCAGAGTCTCATCTGCTTGCTATAAGCAAGAAAGAACAATGTCACATATTGCTCACCTGAAAGCAGTTGTATTTTCAAGATTGAGGACATATACAAAGTGAGACAAGAAGATTTGGGAACACATGAGTACACACATCATTTTCTGCAAAGGAGTTTCATGTGGACTAAAGCTGGGACTCAACATAAGTGAATTGAAATACTAAGTTGCCCTTGTGGCTGCTCACACGTGAAATTGAATATCACACAAGATACTTAAAGAATTGCCTTCAACTTTCTAAGACATTATCTCCATTAGGGCTACTCAAAACTACATTCAGAAAAGTGCAGGTCTGAAAAGAAATTCTTGGTTTTCCATTTCAAAATTATCTTTGTAGTGCTATTAATACTGGATTCCAGGATTGCTAAATTACGCAGAGCATTTTCTAAATACTTAAAGACCTAAAACATTAAAAAAGAACAGTGATAAATGTATATTGTCTCATTCAATTGTACTAAGAAATCTAACGTAGATGCCAAGCAGGTGCATAGATTTAACAGCTTTTGCTAAAAGCTGTCATTTCATAGAGAGCAGCATTGTGAAGTGGTCCAGGTTAGTCATCTTGGAGACAGGAAGTTCCAAAGGTCTGTCTGCAACACTTCAGTCATCCACACATGTCTTTCAACCAGCATGTGCAAATGGAGAGATCAGCTGTTCCTAATGAGGTTTCTTGCTATTTAAAATGCAAATCTATTGTTCCATAAAAGAACAATTTTCCTGACTTTCTAATAATTTAAACAAATACTGAAAACATTTATCCATTTAAGCACACTTACTAGCTTCTGAACAGTAAACAAAATAGATAGAGATAAATGGTTATTGTTATTTTAAACAGAACCAGGACATGTATTCTGATTGTTTTTTATAGAAAATAAACCAACAGAATGTATTTTATTTGTGATCAAATCACAAGCCTACCAGCAGAATCCAATGCTGTATGACCAGTAGGGCTAGCGGATACAATACCAGAACAGATCACCTTGTGAAAGATGAGGCTTTTGAAATACAGGTTTCTTCCAACTTATGCAACCACAGCATTCTTGTGTCAAATAACTAACTTTAGGGACACCAGCTAAGCGGGCTTTGAGTTAGAAAGCCGGGCACTTCATTTGCCAGTCTAAGCACATCCATCTAAATTTAAGTCAGGTTTAGTTCTCCTATTCCTGCCATCTGATGAAATAGTAGTCAATTATAAAATACTAAAAGATGAGTAATTACAAATCATTACAAAATGGCACATCAAGCAGTGCTCAGTCCTACAGCACTTCACATAACTGCCACATAACTGAAACAAAGTCCAGGACATGAAACCGTAGCATCCATAGACACCAGAAAAACTGAATGATCTGTAAATGAAAACTGCTGTGTAGATGAAGTTGTTTGGCACTTTAAAGTTTTTCTTATCCTTTAGGAAAAGCCACCTAATTAAAGGAAAAGTGTTTGACTTGCCTTGCTATTGGGCTAATCTCATCAATTGAAACATATTTCTTTGTAATAAGAGTATAAGAAATTGCTTTGTAAAGTGAGCAAGTCATGTTCCACATCAATTTTTGGCAATGCTTGCAATGTAACATCATGACCATTATTGTATTTAAGTGGTAATCACATTGGTCCTGAATTTATGCAACAGGCCTCAAGCCTTTTTTATAAAACTCTTACTTCAAATCATGACATCGCAAAACCAAAGTGACTAAAGGAATATAGTGTAGTCACTATCAGATTTCTTTTCATTATTAAAATAGATGCATTGTTGACTTCGATATAAGCTGACTAGAGACTTAAACTAAAATATCAACAAAAGTACCACTGGATGATAGTCAATTTAACAGACTGTTATTGCACTTTTACCTTGGTCCAAGGCTCCCTGTTATTGAGAGTTTTTAAATCTTCATTTCCAACATAACAAAATATATTGCGTGTATTATTCTTTGTATGTCAGTGTTGTCAGGAATTTAGACTTAAGCGAGTGAGCATTTCAGTAGCTGCTTATTTATTATAAAGGAGGAGGAATTATTTCATAAATTTTAATAAAATGCCCATGGCCATACTCTGACCTGTTAGGCAGCTGTGTATATGCCCAGAAGGTATTCAATTTGCAAAAAAACCAGCCACTAAAAAGAGGCTGAAGAAAAGTAGTTGTTTGAACTCAATTCAGCATAGTGAATAGACTAAATTCTGCCCATAAGTGCTAAGCAAAAATGACCATTTTCAAAGGGAATGCAGAGAAATCAAATCTTGCATTACTGAGAATGCTATTGTACAATGGCTGGATTACCTTCCACTGTGGACCAGCAGGTAAAGCTCAGAAGGAAAACAGATAAACCTTAGTATCCCATCAGATAACAGATTTCTGGCCCCCCAGTGTACCAAATGAATTTCTTTCCAATGATATTGAAGCGGGGGAGGAGGAGAAGAAACCATACCCTGAGTTTCTCAAACATCCAAATCCTACATTTCATGTTATCCCACAACTTGTTTTTTTTTTTTTTTTTTTAATTTATGGAAAAGAAGGACGAGGTTTTTTCTTGACAGTTGTTCTCTTCTGTGGAGAATTTATTGTTGAAGCAGCCTTACACAGCACTCAAACTGTGGAACTCCTGTGGATTTTTCATCTTGTCTAACAAATCCTTGTTTTCTAGTCCTTCCCCACAGTCTTCCCTTCAGCATACTCAAGTCTGACATCTAAGGGCTGGATACTCATGTTTGAAATGGGGAAGTAGGCATAATGCTCCGTCAGCGCTGTGGGTATGTTTACCTGCCTGTACTCTCCAAAGAGCATTCCTTAGCAAGAAGGAGATATAGCAGTCCAAGACTGAACACAGCAAAATGCTCTACAAGAGAAGTAATTCTTCTACCCATTCCCATTATTAAAGAGTGTGCCCTGAATTCTCTTAAGTTCCCATTCATCAACAGTACTCTCACAACATGTGTCAGTTCACAGCCTTCATGAACAAAGTTAGGAGCAATGATGTGATACGTGGCAGAAAATCTCACCTTGTAAGGTTTTAGTTACTTGAGAGGGCTACTTGGGTTTCTTTAGAAAACCAGATCTATGAGACAAGTCTACTTCCTAAAGTAGCCCCCATGAAGATCAGCACCTCTCTTTTTCCACAAGTTTAAACTAATAAGCTGTTATTGACTATATATGGGTATAAATGGATTGGAAAATGAAGTCACCAGAACAGATGAACCAAAATTATTAGGCTAGCTACAAAGTCTGTAGCATGAAATATCCTGAACATGTTGATTGCACCATTAAAAAAATAATTTGAGATGTTTTTGTACTGTATTTTTAACCAGTTTTCTGCAGAATCTCCGTTATTAGGGGTAGCATAAATAAAGTTAGGGTTAATAGGAGAACAAATGAGCCCCAATCTCATTGCTAAACAGTAGAAAAAAATTACAAAAGACAAACCATTTTGTTTTGAAGCAGCTCTCATCTTCTATTTCATAAAAAGAAAACCAATAAGGGTAAGTTACTGCACTGGGCCATGAAAAACACAATAACCATTTCAGTGAAAGTCAGTTCCTGGCACAGCAGCTGCTCACTGTCATAAAAGGCCCTACAAAACTTAAAAGTCCCTCCAAGAGCGACTCTACTGATGAAGGAGCCGTTCATATATATGTTTTAAATCAGATTAGATTAGGAGTCTGCAGGAAGTCTTCTAAACCTGCTTGTGAGTGAATGTACTCCCTCATATTGCCTTCTACTATGTTAAAACCCCCGGAGACAGGGCAGGACACTGTAGGAATATGTTTGATATATAGTTGGATTAAATAACAACCTAATATATCAAACATATCACACAGAGTCCTGCAGAAAAAGGCATCCAGGTTTGATTCATCTTGGGAAAAAAAAAAAGGACAAACTGCTGAAAGCTAACAACAGGGAACTCTTATTGACTACTAAAGACACTTATGTTTGAAGGCATGAGCCTGGGTAGAAGCATGAAGAGCATACCAACAGAGTAGGATAGGTACAGCAATGCTCTCTGCTGTTGTACCTCATCTACCGCGCCTTTTTCGTTAAAAGCATTCCTTTTCCAGTATTAGTGAAGAATGTAGTTTTCACTGGAGAAAATGTTTTTGTTCTTCAAAAAATTATTAATTTTGGGGGATTGTTATTTTACAGCCAGTGGCATATTCGTGTAACAGGAAGAGTATGTGGCTGCACTGCCAGACACTTGACCCTCCAAAAATGAAAAAGGGAGAAAAGAGTCCACACTCAGGAAAAACGTAATTGTATTTAAAGGAAATATGACAGCCAAAACTTGCTTAATAAACAATAAATATCTCATTGCTTCACAAATCATTTTCCACCTTGAACACTGCAATGAGAATACTGAACAGGTTTTGTGTCACGGGGAGGAGTAACAACACCTACTGAGGAGAGTCCTCAAAGTGCTTGCAAGATATAAGCTCAGAAGAAAGACAGATATTAACAGGGCATCAATGGGGCAGCAGACTAGCAGACTAAGCATTTTAGGAGCACATTCACCAGCAGCCAGATGACCAGGATTTAAAGCAAACAGAATATGCATCATACACTAAAATATGGGCAGCAGTTTGCTGGTCTGTGTCTTTAATATTAGAGATTGTTCTCCGTGATAAGATGATTCCCAGCAGTGCAAAATTAAGACATTTCATGCTATTGATCTTAATCTAAGACATCAAGGGGGTATGATAGCTGTAAAAACATGAGGAGAAAACAAGGAAAAGAAGAATTAAAGAAATCTAGAAGTATATATATAAAAAAAAAAAGATAGCAGACCAAATGAGAAAAAACCCCTACCTTCAACTATGGATTTTTTTCTTTAGAGATAACACACTGGCACACACAAAGATGAAAATTCAAGCCTAAATCAAATGACTCCCACTCCCTGCCCCAATGACAGAAGCTTACGCAAAAATAGGGCATCAGCCACCAATTAATAATGATGATGATGGATTTCCTGCAGGCAGATTAATCTAAAATTGCCAACTAAGGACTTCTCTGAAAATTCACTTGATGATGATTACTGTTAATCAAAGCAGGATATTGGTCTAGCTGGACCAGCAGTCTGTTCCATTGTAGAAGATAGCTACTATTCTTGCATTTCATAGACTAAGCATAAGAAAAATCAGTTGTGTCAACCCCCTTACCTAGTCTACGCATTCACACTACAACACTATGCATGTTGGCAAAGACCAGCAGCAGAAGGACAGAGCCTGTTCAAAGCAGGAAATCCTACTCTGGGAGGATACAAGCTACAAGTCTTC